>NW_028261385.1:6454207-6581707 GCF_051295495.1 Thamnophis sirtalis
GGGGAGCAAAATTGAGCAAAAAATGGGCTGTTTTCCACTCATTTCTGCCCTCCCCAGCCCCCAGGAGCTCTCTGAAAACCTCCTAAAGACTATGCATGACCATTTTTGTGTGAAAGGGGTGGGGTTTTGGGAGGCCAAAAATGCTGTATTCAGTGTATAAAACACACCCAGATTTTCAGCCACTTTTTTGAGGGATAAAGGTGCGTCTTATACTCTGAAAAATACGGTAAATTTCTTTGTTTTTAAAATCTCTAATTGTAATTCTTTATTATTTTATAAGTTCCTCAAGGTGAGAAACCTCCTTTTTCTCCACAGCAACAACCCTCGGATGTGGATCGGTCTGAAATATAGGAGGATTGGTTCAAAATCCAGTTGGCTGTCATGCCTAAAGTGGGACTAGAATCCTGGTGATTGATCCAAAGTCACCCGGTGGGTTTCCATGCCTAAGATGGTACTAGAACTCACATCCTCCTGGTGATTCACCCAAGGACACCCTGTTGGCTTTTGTTCCTAAGGCGGGACTAGAACTTATAGTTTCCTCATGATTGGCCCAAAGTCACCCAGTTGGCTTTCATGTCTAAGATGGACTTGTAGGTCGCAAAGGTGCTTTTTCAAGAGGCAACTGGACTTTCTGTGGTGTTTTTTTTTCTGAAGGTTTCGCTTCTCATCCAAGAAAGCTTCTACAGATCCGAGCTGAAGAAGCTTCTTAGATGGGAAGCGATACCTCTTCAAAGGAAAAGCAGAAAGTTCAGTTGCCCCTTGAAAAAGCACCTTTGGGACAACGATGACTGAGAATCTCCATAGATATGGAGGGATGGAGGGAAGGCAGGCAGGAAGGAAGGAAGGAAAGGAAGGAAAGGAAAGGAAGGGAGGAAGGAAGGAAGAAAATTGGTGGAGAAAAATGTCTAATCCTCTAACTGTAACTCAGACAAAGATCTTTGTGTCTCACTGAGTACAGAAGAGTGACATATCTATGTCTATGTCTATGTCTATGTCTATGTCTATGTCTATGTCTATGTCTATATCTATATCTATATCTATATCTATATCTATATCTATATCTATATCTATATCTATATCTATATCTATATCTATATCTATATCTATATCTATATCTATATCTATATCTATATCTATATCTATATCTATATCTATATCTATATTTATATCTATATATCCATATCCATAACTATATCTATACCTACCTACATCTACATCTACATCTATCTATATCTTTATCCATATCCATATCCATAACCATAACCATAACCATAACCATAACCATAACCATAACCATAACCATAACCATAACCATATCCATATCCATATCCATGTCCATGTCCATGTCCATGTCCATATCCATATCCATATCCATATCCATATCTATCTAATTCTACATCTACTTCTATATCTATATCTATATCTATATCTATATCTATATCTATCTATCTATCTATCTATCTATCTATCTATCTATCTATCTATCTATCTATCTATCTATCCATCCATCCATCCATCCATCCATCCATCACATCCATCCATCCATCCATCCATTCATTACATCCATCCATCCATCCATCCATCCATCATCCATCCATCCATCATCCATCATCCATCATCCATCATCCATCATCCATCACCCATCTCTCTCTCTCTCGCACACACGCACGCACGCACGCACGCACGCACGTGTATGTATGTATGTATGTATGTATGTGTGTATATATATATATATATATATATATATATATATATATATATATATATATATATATATATATATATATATATATATATATATATATATATATATATATATATATATATATATATATATATATATATATATATATATATATCCATCCATCCATCCATCCATCCATCCATCCATCCATCCATCCATCCATCCATCCATCCATTCATCTCTCTTGCTGAGCAGAAGAATCAAAATAAATGTTGGTACATTTTCTGTGTTTGGAAATCGAACTTCCAACTCTCCTCCATGATCCCTGGGTTAGGAGTATCGCCAGCAACTAGCAATGACTTATTGCATGGGGTGGTGGTGGTGGTGGAACATAGTAATTTAAAAGGACAAAGGCCTCCGCAGGTTGCAACGGACCTCTTTTCAAAACCGTCCACTGCCTTCCGGTGTAGTGTAAAAAGGTTAATTTGGAGACCTGCGTTCCCCCACTGTTTCCTCCACCATGGACAGAACTTTTGGCGTCACCCTCTAGAGGACACCTGCTCAAGGAACTCACATTGTTTCTGTTGGCTGATGTCAACGCACCTTTGCAAGCCGCAAAGGTTTCCGCTTGTAAATAATTACTTTATCATCATTTTCTGAAAGCCTCGGAAGGGAGGGGGATATAAAGACTCCCATTTATCATCCTTCCCAGGCTTGCTGTCATCCCACATCATGAACGGAGGGATATGGATGAGTAACAGCTCCGTCCTTGGATGGCCTAACTTTTTTTTATTTTAATGTTATATATTTTTTAAATTATTATATTTTTCCCCTCCTGTTTTTGGAGAAAAGGGACGTCAAGAAAGAGGAGACGAGAGTGGCAAGACTGTCATTAATGTTTTTTCCTCTTTTTTTTTTTTAAAAAAACACACTGATGGGAAGAAGGCGCAGAAATAAACAACAATTTACCGACGAAAAACAGTGACATAAGGTGGAAAATAATGGAATATGGGCGCGAGGCTAAAGCATGAGACGTTGATGTCTGGTTGACAGATTGTTGTCATTCAACTCTCGGGGGTTTTGTTGCAACCTTCCAATCGCGAAGCAGGACTGAACATCTGGTAGTCAACCGGCGCGGAAGCTCAATCCTGCTTCCCAGAGACAGCAAAACGAGAGAGTCCTCGGGCGTATAACCCCCTGCCTCCTCCTTACCACTCTCTCCTGGTGGAGGAACTTTTCTTTTATGTCTTTCTTTACAAGCCAGAGTTTGTTACTTGGCTGTGGAACATGCCCGAGTAAGAAAGAGGAGGAGAGTGTGTTGCTGAGGGTTGAAATGAGGGAGTCCTTGGTTCCCTCCAACCCATTCTTTCTCCCTCCTTCCTTCCTTCTTTCCTTCCTTCTTTCCTTCCTTCCTTCCTTCCTTCCTTCCTTCCTTCTTTCTTTCTTTCTTCCTTCCTTCCTTTTTCCTCCCTCCTCCAACCCATTCTTTCTCCCTCCTTCCTTCCTTCCTTCCTTCCTTCTTTCTTTCTTTCTTCCTTCCTTTTTCCTCCCTCCTCCAACCCAATCTTTCTCCTTCCTTCCTTCCACCCTTCCTTCCTCCCTTCTCTCTCCCTCCCCTCTCTCCTCCTTTTTCCTCCTTCCTCCAAAATATTTATTCTCTCTCTCTCTCTCTCTCTCTCTCTCTCTCTCTCTCTTTCTCTCTCTCTCTCTCTCTCTCTCTCCCGCCCTCCCCCCTCTCTGAGAGAGCTGGGTGGTTTTCCTGCAGATGTTTCATGACCCAACTAGGTAACCTCATCCATGCTAGAAAAGAGTGAGATTTACAGGGGGAGGGGAGGAGGAGGAAGAGGAGGAGGAGGAGGAGGACAACTATGGGGGTCCTTGGTTTTTTGTAGATGTTTCATGACCCAACTAGGAAACTTCATCCATGCTAGAAGGGAGTGAGGTTTACAGAGAGGAAGGGAGAAGGAGAGGAGGGAGAGGAAGAGGAGGAGGGAGAGGGAGAGGAGGAAGTAGGAGAGGAAGAGGAGAAGGGAGAAGAAAACTATGGGGTCCTTGGTGCCCTCTGAGCTTGGTGGTTTTCCTGCAGATGTTTCATGACCCAACTAGGTAACTTCATCCATGCTAGAAGAGAGTGGGATTTACAAAGAGGAAGAGGAGGAGGAGGAAGAAGAGGAAGAGGATGACTGCGGGGGGGCCTTGGTGCCCTCTGAGCTTGGTGGTTTTCCTGCAGATGTTTCATGACCCAACTAGGTAACCTCATCCATGCTAGAAAAGAGTGAGATTTACAGGGGGGGAGGAGGAGGAGGAGGAGGAGGAGGAGGAGGAGAACTATGGAGGTCATTGGTGCTCTCTGAGCTTGGTTTTTTTTTTGCAGAAGTTTCATGACCCAACTAGGTAACCACATCTGTTCTAGAAGGGAGTGGGGATTTTGGAGAGGAGGAGGAGGAGAACTAAGGGATCCTTGGTGCTGTCTGAGCTTGGCTGTTTTCCTGCAGATGTTTTATGACCCAACTAGATAACCACATCTGTGCTAGAAGGGAGTGGGGTTTGTGGAGAGTGCAGAACAAATAGGACTCTTTCTAAAGCTTCAGGCTTTCTTTTTTGTATCATGGGGACCAGGACTGGACACAATATAGGTGGTCCTCGGCTTATGACCACAACAGGGCCGGTGGCTAAGCGAGACAGAGGCTGTGAATTTTGCCCCATTTTACAACCTTTCTCAGCCCAGTTTGTTAAGGGAATCACTGCAGTTGTTAAGTTAGTAGCGCCGTTGTTAAGTGAATCTGGATTCCGCATGGACTTTGCTTAAGAGAAGGCTGCCACCATCAACTGTGGCCGAGGTGGCGCAGTGGTTAAATGCAGCACTGTAGGCTACTTCAGCTGACTGCAGTTCTGCAGTTCGACTGTTCAAATCTCACCGGCTCAGGGTTGACTCAGCCTTCCATCCTTCCGAGGTGGGTAAAATGAGGACCCGGATTGTTGGGGGCAATATGCTGACTCTGTAAACCACTTAGAGAGGGCTGAAAGCCCTATGAAGCGGTATATAAGTCTAACTGCTATTGCTATTGCTATAAGTACGAATCAGTTGCCAAACACCCAAATTTTGATCACGTGACCATGGAGATGTCGCCGTTGTCGTAAGTGTGGAAAACGAACTGAAGTCACTTTTTTTCCCATGCAGTCACTAAATGAACTGTTTGTAAGTCGAGGACTGACTGCACTCCAAATGTGGCCTCACTAAAACAGTATAAAATGTTGGCTTTTTTTGGCAGCTGCAGCCAAATTGTTGTGAAGAATTCCATTTTTTTTCCTCCCTTCCTTTCTTTGGTTACTGGGTCAAAAAAAAAAAAAACAACCCTGAGATTTCACAATTTCCACAACTGGCATTTTGCACTCCAGAGATTTAATTTGATACAGCAAATAGATTGATTAGGCCCTGCATCATTTATCTCTATTTCCATCCCTTTCCAACGCTGTCAGCCCTACTGTGGTTTTGATAAGGCCACGTCCTTGGTTCCCCTTTCTCTCCGTTCTTTCCAGATATGGCCTCTGATTTCAAGCTATTCCCTTTTTTTTCCATTTTCTGTGGTAAATGTACCAAATTGCCACCCCCCACCCCCCCCGTTCCCCCTCATAGGCTCCTCTATATCTAATTTGATCCGGGCTGACATCACCGAGATAATAATAGTTTCCCCTTTAATCACTGCCTGCTTCACACAGATTGAGAACAAAAACGAGATGTAGCCACATCTATATTATTGTGATCCTGTGCATCATTTGATACACGGTTAATAACAATCTCTTTTCAGGATTTTGGTACGGTTTGCTTCGAGGCAGCCTTTGATCTATTCCCCCACCCACCCCTCCAATGCTTTTAGGAGAAGATAAATCCATCTTATTACAGAAAAAGGACACAAGCTTTGTTTGGATGAGATGTTTTTCAGTCGCCTTTAAAACTCAGCTGATAGTTTGCTGACGGGGTAAAGTTAAAGGTTCCCCTTGCACATATGTGCTACTCCTTTCTGATTCTAGGGGGCGGTGCGCATTTCCATTTCAAAGCCCGAGAGCCAGCGCTGTCCGAAGACGTCTCCGTGGTCATGTGGCCGGCATGACTAAACGCCGAAGGCGCACGAAACGCTGTTACCTTCCCACCGAAAGTGGTTCCTATTTTTCTACTTGCATTTTTTTACGTGCTTTCGAACTCCCAGGTTGGCAGAAGCTGGGACAAGTAACGGGAGCTCACTCCATTACGTGACACTAGGGATTACGGGACACTAGAGAGCCGAGGTGGCGCAGTGGTTAGGGTGCAGTACTGCAGGCCACTTCAGCTGACTGTTATCTGCAGTTCAGCGGTTCAAATCTCACCGGCTCAAGGTTGACTCAGCCTTCCGTCCTTCCGAGGTGGGTGAAATGAGGACCCAGACTGTGGGGGCAATTTGCTGACTCAATTTGCTAAAAATCTGTAAACCGCTTAGAGAGGGCTGAAATCCCTATGAAGCGGTATATAAGTCTAATAAATAATTTGAACCACAGAACTGTCAACTTTTCTGATTGACAAGCTCAGCCTCTTAGCCACTGAGCCACCATTTCTAACTGATGGCAGTCCAACCTCTTCTTGAAAATCTCAATTGATGAAGCTCTCACAATTTCCAAAGACAACTTCTGTTCCATTGGTTTTCACTGTCAGAAAAATTCTCCTTATGTCTAGGTTGAATCTCTCCTTGATCCGTTTCCAACCATTATTCCTTGTCTGGTCTTCGCTTTGGAGATCCCTTCCTCTCTCTGGCAGCCCCTCAAATATTGGAAGACTGCTATCATGTCTCCCCTGGTCCTTCTTTCTATTAAACTAGACATACCCAATTCCTGCAACCGTTCTTCATATGTTTTAGTCTCCAGTCCCCTAATCCTCTTTGTTGCTCTTCTCTGCACTCTTTCTAGAGTCTCAACATCCTTTTTATAGTGTGGTGACCAAAACTGGATACAAAACTGTATTCTAGGTGTGGTCTTACTAAGGCTTTATAGAGCATTATTAACACTTCATGTGATCTTGATTGAATCCTTCTGTTAATGCAATTTAGGATTGCAATTGGCTGCCGATGCACACTGTTGGCTCATGTTTAATTGGTTGTCCACTAAGACTCCACTAAGATCCCTCTCACAGTCTTAATCAGAGATTATAATTGAATGAAACTAAGAAGCTCCATTTGTTTTCCCTTCAACAACCTGGAACTGTGCCACCTGCGGTTCAATCTAAGCACATTACACAAATTTGTCTGCTGTAACCCCTTGCCTGTCAATAACTTCTTCAACTTCAACCACAATAATATACAGGCAAACAATAGACACAAACTCAAGGAAAATTGCTCCAAACTCGATTGCAGAAAATACGACTTCAGCAACAGAGTGGTCAACGCCTGGAATGCTCTACCTGACTCCGTTGTAACATCCTTAAACCCCCCCACAGCTTCAACCAGTGATGGGATTCAATTTTTTTTGCTACTGGTTCTGTTCGTGTGGCTTGCAGGTGTGATGTGGCTTGATGGGTGTGGCTTGGTGGATATGGCAGGGAAGGATACCGTAAAATCTCCATTCTCTCACCACTTCAGGGGAAGGATACTCCAAAATCCCAATCAGCTGGGACTGGGGAGGCAGAGAATAGATGAAGGCAAGGACAGTCGGAGGTGGTGTTTACCAGTTCTCCGAACTGCTCAAAATTTCTGCTACCGGTTCTCCAGAATTGGTCAGGACCTGCTGAATACCACCTCTGGCTTCAACCTTAAAGTGTCTAGCATGGACCTCACCCCATTCCTAAGAGTCCGCAAAGGGGGCGTGCATAAGCGTACCAAGCGGGCCTGCTTTCCCTGTCCTACTGTCCCCATTGACTTGTATTCATTTTGTTTATTCACGTCCATGTTCATACTTATACCTGCTATCCTATTATTATTATTGCGTGGTTAATCTTTGGTGAGATTCACAGCCTTTGGGGCTGGTTGGTAGCTCAACAGGGCGAGTCCTAACCAAGGACTTAGAAATTTTTAAGGTAACGTCGGAGGATATAAGCTGTTCCAAGAAGGGTGGTTTTTTGTAGAATCAGAATATTCAAGTCTGATAAATTTAAAATTTCTAAATAGCGAGGTAGCCCTTTAGGTATTGCTCCAAGGGCTCCAATTACAATCGGGACAACAAACGATTTCTTTTTCTATAGTTGCTCAACTTCAGTTTGCAAGTCCCGGTACTTTGTGATTTTTTTCTTGCTGTTTATCTTCAATTCGTGCATCTCCAGGTATTGCAATGTCAATGAACAATGCTTTTTTCTTCTTATTATTATTGACAAACTAATAATAAATTAATAAATAAATAATAAATGTTTATGTTCATACTTATACTTGTTATCTTGTACTTGTTTGACAAACAAACAAAGAAACCTCAAGGTTTATGGAGACCAAGCCATAGACTTCTCTGAAGCTTCTGTCTCCCATTGATATTCTCTAAATGCATTCAATTCCCTCAATCATCTTTTGTAGGGCCTTATTTCGAGTTCCTTCATCACCTTTCTTCCACTACCCCAAATCTATTTCTAACAGTCTGTCTAAAACCTTCTCAAATGAAGAGCTCAGCAGTTTTTATTAATCTTACTGAAAATTCCCTGAAGTCTTGGAATGGCTTTCAGCTTTTTCAGGACCCAGGGATAGTTCGGACGGTTGGTTCTCACTCCAAAAGAGGAATGAGCATCTGGCCTAGAATTTCCTTACCCATCAAATCTCTCCTTTCCTACAAAGGAGAAATCAGTTTTCCTGTTGCAAAAGTTTAATTTGCTAAAAATATAATGGTAGGGTGGGAAGGTAGGTACGTAGGTAGGAAGAAAGATATTAAGAAAGAAGGAAGGAAGGAAGGAAGGAAGGAAGGAAGGAAGGAAGGAAGGAAGGAAGGACAGGAGGGAGGAAGGAAGGAAGGAAAAGGAAGGAAAGAAGAGAAAGAGGGAAGGGAGGAGAAAAAGGGAGGGAGGATAGAAAGAGGGGAGGAAGAGAAAAGGAAGAAGGAAAAGGGAGGAGGTATGAATGAATCAAGAAGGAAAGAAGGGAGGGAGGGAGGAAAAGGGAGTAAAGAAGAGAGGGAAAGAGAGAAGGAAAGAGAAAAATGGAGGGAAGTAGAAAGAAAAGAAGAGAGGGAGGGAAAAGGAAGAAGAAAAGGGGAGAAAGGAAAGAAGGAAAGAAAGGAGGGAGGGAGGGAAAGGAAGGAAAGAAGAGAGGAAAAGAGGGAAGGAAGGAGAAAAAGGGAGCGAGGAAGGAAAGAAGGAGGAAGGATGATAGGGAGGGAGGAAGTTGTCTTAATTCACACAATATCCTAAGCATGGCTTGCTTTTTTTCCATGGTTTACACACAGTGTAAACCCAGAAAATGTTAATTTAGTTATTAAATTGCATATTAAATAAATGTAGTCTTTCTATCACTCTCTTCTCTTTGCGTCCCCTGTTGGCTGAGCAACAACAAATCTCTTTCCAGGGCCTCAGCTTGCCAAAACCTAATTACTTTCCGAAGGATTTTGAGAATCACCCATGGGTCATAAGTAAAAGTTTGTCCATCCAAAAGGTTAAATTCTCCACTTCATCCCCTGCTGGAACGGAGTCCAACTCTGCATTCCGTATTAAATATCCCTCAATCTTTGTTTCTCCCTTTCCATTTACAATGTTCTTTCTTTCTTTCTTTCTTTCTTTCTTTCTTTTTTAAAAAAACAAAATTTACATTCGAAAAAGCAGGGTACTTACTCCTCAACAGATTTTGGAATTCCCCGGTTTAAAGCATAAAATGCAAATTCTCTTTCAGACTTGCAAATGACATCAGTTAGAGCAAAGACAAAGATGGCCAAGGTGTTTCTTAGGAAGTCACCTGTCTGTGGTCTCTAGCAACTGAGGCCAGAGTTCATGATGGCCTTCCAAAAATTGCCGGTAACTTTCAAAAAATGCAACCATGTTAAATTAACACTCTGTTTTTGGTCGGTCATACAGACAGCCAGGATTTCAGACTGGATTAGGCATTTTTTAAGGTGCCTATCAAGTCCTTTCCAATGGTGAAATTCAAATTTCCTTACTATCGGATTTGTGGGCGTGGCTTGGTAGGCGTGGTGTGGCTTGGTAAGTGTGGCAGGGGAAGGATACTGCAACAAAATCCCCATTCCCTCCCCACTCCAGGGGAAGGATACTGCAGAATCTCCATTCCCTCCCCATTCCAGGGGAAAGATACTGCAAAATCCCCATTCCCTCCCCACTCCAGGGGAAAGATATTGCAACAAAATCTCCATTCCCTCCCCACTCCAGGGGAAGGATACTGCAACAAAATCCCCATTCCCACCCCACTCCAGGGGGAAGATATTGCAACAAAATCTCCATTCCCTCCCCACTGCAGGGGAAGGATACTGCAAAATCCCCATTCCCTCCCCACTCCAGGGGAAAGATATTGCAACAAAATCTCCATTCCCTCCCCACTCCAGGGGAAAGATACTGCAAAATCCCCATTCCCTCCCCACTCCAGGGGAAAGATATTGCAACCAAATCCCCATTCCCTCCCCACTCCAGGGGAAAGATACTGCAAAATCTCCATTCCCTCCCCACTCCAGGGGAAAGATACTGCAAAATCTCCATTCCCTCCCCACTCCAGGGGAAAGATACTGCAAAATCTCCATTCCCTCCCCACTCCAGGGGAAAGATATTGCAACAAAATCTCCATTCCCTCCCCACTCCAGGGGAAAGATACTGCAAAATCCCCATTCCCTCCCCACTCCAGGGGAAAGATATTGCAACCAAATCCCCATTCCCTCCCCACTCCAGGGGAAAGATACTGCAAAATCTCCATTCCCTCCCCACTCCAGGGGAAAGATACTGCAAAATCTCCATTCCCTCCCCACTCCAGGGGAAAGATACTGCAAAATCTCCATTCCCTCCCCACTCCAGGGGAAAGATACTGCAAAATCCCCATTCCCTCCCCACTCTAGGGGAAAGATATTGCAACCAAATCTCCATTCCCTCCCCACTCCAGGGGAAAGATACTGCAAAATCCCCATTCCCTCCCCACTCCAGGGGAAGGATACTGTAAAATCTCCATTCCCTCCCCACTCCAGGGGAAGGATACTGCAACAAAATCCCCATTCCCTCCCCACTCCAGGGGGAAGATATTGCAACAAAATCTCCATTCCCTCCCCACTGCAGGGGAAGGATACTGCAGAATCTCCATTCCCTCCCCATTCCAGGGGAAAGATACTGCAACATCCCCATTCCCTCCCCACTCCAGGGGAAGGAGACTGCAAAGTCTCCATTCCCTCCCCACTCCAGGGGAAGGAGACTGCAAAGTCTCCATTCCCTCCCCACTCCAGGGGAAGGATACTGCAAAATCTCCATTCCCTCCCCACTCCAGGGGAAGGATACTGCAAAATCTCCATTCCCTCCCCACTCCAGGGGAAGGATACTGCAAAGTCTCCATTCCCTTCCCACTCCAGGGGAAGGATACTGCAAAATCTCCATTCCCTCCCCACTCCAGGGGAAGTATACTGCAACAAAATCTCCATTCCCTCCCCACTTCAGGGGAAGGAGACTGCAAAGTCTCCATTCCCTCCCCACTCCAGGGGAAGGAGACTGCAAAATCTCCATTCCCTCCCCACTCCAGGGGAAGGATACTGCAAAGTCTCCATTCCCTTCCCACTCCAGGGGAAGGATACTGCAAAATCTCCATTCCCTCCCCACTCCAGGGGAAGTATACTGCAAAATCTCCATTCCCTACCCACTCCAGGGGAAGGATACTGCAACAAAATCTCCATTCCCTCCCCACTCCAGGGGAAGGAGACTGCAAAGTCTCCATTCCCTCCCCACTCCAGGGGAAGGAGACTGCAAAATCTCCATTCCCTCCCCACTCCAGGGGAAGGATACTGCAACAAAATCTCCATTCCCTCCCCTCTCCAGGGGAAGGATACTGCAAAATCTCCATTCCCTTGTTTGTTTTTGTCCCTCACGTCTCAGGCGCACTTTGCAGGCCTCTCAAACTCTCTGCATGCCCCATTTTTCACAAGGTGTGCAGAGGGTTTGGGAGGCCTGCAGAGTGCAAAAACTTTTTTTTTTTAAAAAAATTACCTCTTCAAAATCTTGGTGTGTCTTATACTCCAGTGAGTCTTATAGTTCCAAAAAATACGGTAGTCCCATGGCTTCAACTTCTAATATTAAAAAAAACAAAAAAAAACTTGGAGGCAAGAATTACTGACCATGGATTTTTCATGAGTTGAGAAAATATAGATTTCTAATTTAATGGCCTTAGAGTTTTGTTTTAATTACGGGGAAATAATTTGAGGGAGATTGGTAATAGGAAAAACTTGGAGACCTTTTCGTTCTTCCGTGCAGTGACGGGGAACCTCATTAGAGAGGATTTTCTTCGTTAGCAGGGCTTCTGGGTTAATGAGCTGTGAGTGATAATATATAGTTGTAATCCCTCATGGCTGTAACAAGTTGTATTTTATAAACTCCTTAATCTCCACGGTGAAAAAGAAAAAAAGGTATGGAACCCTTCGACAAGGGGACAGAACTCCTTTGCAAAGCCCCTTGGAATGGCCAAGGGTTTCTGAGTTGGAAGTTTGAAACACAACTGTTGCCTCGCAAGTTCGTGAAGGCCAAAGACCAGGTTCCCAGGAACGGATGTTTGGAAGGGAAAGCCATCTGGTTCAGTTCATGGGTGGGATCTACCGGTTTGATAACCGGCTCGCTTTGCTTGCGCATGCACCTGACACGTGGTGCATCAGAGGTGGGTTTCTACCGGTACGGTGTGGTAATAGCAATAGCAATAGCAGTTAGACTTATATACCGCTTCATAGGGCTTTCAGCCCTCTCTAAGCGGTTTACAGAGTCAGCATATTGTCCCCCACAGTCTGGGTCCTCATTTCACCCACCTCGGAAGGATGGAAGGCTGAGTCAACCTTGAGCCGGTGAGATTAGAACCGCTGAACTGCAGATAACAGTCAGCTGAAGTGGCCTGCAGTACTGCACCCTAACCACTGCACCACCTCGGCTCTTACGGTACGGTACGGTATGGTTCAGCCAAATAGGTAGTAACTCTGGCGGACACGTGACCGCACCGGTTCTACCCTTGGTGATGCCATCTTGATTTTCAATTCTGCAAGTGCGGAGAAGAATCTTCATTGAGAAAAATGTTATTTTGTTTCCCTTTTTTAATGTTGTGTGCATACGCAGGCCGTTTTTAGTGCAAATGTGCATGTGCACGGAGAAAAATCTTTCAGGCACTGAACTGGTAGTAATGACGGCAGGAATCCACCCCTGGTGCACATGCACAGTTGATGGAAAACTCACCTTACACATTGTTACTGGCGAGAAAAACAGCTGAGGCATGGTAATCCACTCAGCCGTGCTGATCATCTGGGCTTCGGGAAAGGAAATCTAGGGGATATAGTGCAGGGGTGAGTGGGTAGGCCCACTTCAAAGTCAGAGTGAACCAGTTCGCTCCCAGCTGATAGTCAGAACTAGCGGTTCTCCTGAACTGGTCCAAACTGGTAGAATCCCATTCCTGGTTCAGTTTCAAGCTGGGAGAAATACACTGGAAATAGCACAGAGGCTGATTGGAAAGAAGGATTCCATTTATTGATGAGCATGTGGTTCTGGGACAGCTGACCAAATGGTTGAAGGATTGGATGGATCTTTATAGGTTTCTGTTCTGACACACACACACACCCTCCATCCAGTAACGAATGCTGAGACAAGCTTAGCTGGAATGCCACAACACTTTATTTGCAGGACTATAAATCTTGGTGGCTGAAAACTCAAACACGAACGAACAGATAAAGAACCTTGGCAGCAACCCAAACTCCGACAGATACAGATAACAGCTTCTCCAGCATTGGTAATGAAGTTGAATCCTGCAAACAGTCTCCTCCCAAAGTCTCTCCTTATATAATCTCTTGAGAGGAGCCTAATTACAACCACCTGGGTCCAATTATCTTCTGTATCTGCGTAGTTGTTCTCTGCGTCTATCAGCCTGCTGTTGCCTGGCATCCAGGACCAACTCCCTTGTCTCCTCCCCACTGCTTCAAGGTCTGACGTCATGGGCACACTCCCTTTGGCTTTCACCGCTGCTCCATGCCTCAGGCGCCTCCTGGTGGCCAACCAGGCTCTCTGGTCACTGCTCGGAGTTGGAACCCTGTCCAGGGTCCTCCACATCTTCCAGAGCCGACTCATAGGGCCCCTCATTGTCGGAGTCTGTTTGCAGCTCCAATGGCTCCTGCTGGGCCACAACAGGTTTCTATGACTGAAGTTGGGTGTCATGTCCCCATCAGAGCCCAAATATGTGGAGGAAGATGAGCTGGAACTGGAGTCGATGGAGATAAAGTGGGGGGCACTTAGTTGGCTTGGGAGGAAATCCTTAAGAACTTCACTGTTATATGTATTTTTATTGCATTTTTTTACATAAAGTACAGGGGTGAGAAAATCACAGTGCAGCAATATTTTTGTAAGCATCACATGGAATTTAGAGGATAAACATATATATGTGTGTGTGTGTGTATGTGTGTGTGTGTGTATGTGTGTGTGTACACACATATATACATACATACACACACACACACGCATACATGCATTTGATTAGTTATGTACTGTGGATTAGTTATGGCAAGGCGGGAGAAGTAGAAAGTAAAGAAAAAGTCTCCAATAAATGAAAGATTTCCATACATTTCAACCAGATGTTTGATGTCTGATTATATTTCTGGCTTTTCTTCATGAGTAGCAAAGAGAGACAGAGTGAAGAAGGAAGGCTATTTCACAAAATGTCAAATTACAGAGCTGCATAATTTCGATGAAGAGTATTTAATTAATAGAATCGTATTTCTATTGTTCCAAATGAGCAGCAGAATTTTGAAATACAGAGTATTCATCTTTTGGATCGACTTGTCCTCCTTCCTTCCTTCCTTCCTTCCTTCCTTCCTTCCTTCCTTCCTTCCTTCCTTCCTTCCTTCCCTCCCTCCCTCCCTCCTTCCTTCCTTCCTTCCTTCCTTCCTTCCTTCCTTCCTTCCTTCTTCTTCCCTCTTCTAATGCATTATTTTTCCTTCCTTCCTCCCTCCCTCCCTCCCTCCCTCCCCTCCCTCTTTCTTTTTCCTCCTTCCTCCAACATATTCTCTCTCCTCCCTCCGTCCTTCCCTCCCTTCCTCTTTCTTTCCTCCAACCCATTCTTTCTCCCTCCTTCCTTCCTTCCTTCTTTCCTTCCTTCCTTCCTTCCTTCTTTCTTTCCTTCCTTCTTTCCTTCCTTTTTCCACCCTCCTTCAACCCATTCTTTCTCCTTCTTTCCTCCCTTTTTTCCTTTCTTTCTCTCTCCCTCCCCTCTCTCCTCCTTTTTCCTCCTTCCTCCAAAATATTTCTTCTCTGTCTCTGTCTGTCTCTGTCTGTCTCTCTGTCTCTCTGTCTCTCTGTCTGTCTCTGTCTCTCTCTGTCTGTCTCTGTCTCTGTCTCTGTCTCTGTCTCTGTCTCTCTCTCTCTCTCTCTCTCTCTCTGACTCATATTTGAACTAAGAGTCCAAAGAAGGGAAAGAACAAAGGAAAGTGTGAAGGGAGCAAAGGAAGTCTGGCAATATTTTAAAAGGTAACTGATGTTCACCAGCAGCTGCAGGAAGACATTAAGTAATAGAACACAGTGATGTTAACAGCTCTCTTGGTAAGGGAGGTAAATGAAACAGACCACAGAATCCAGCGTATCATTAATCTATAGTGAATAATGACTTGGGTAGTGTAAGGAGATTAAAAAGGGCATTGTAAACATTTGTGGCTGTATAATATACAAATTAAAAATGTGTGAACGCTCACTGCTGCATAATCTCCAAATTAAAAAGTGTAATAGCGTAGCATTAATTACCGGCTGATCAATTCCTCCATAATTGCCGGCTTGTAGATGAACAATTATGGGTCTGAAATGTTATTTGAGAAAGAGACATTGACCTTGGTACCATAAGAAATGCTAATATGTTTGAAGGTAATATGGGCATACATCAAATCACTCTATCAGCATTTGCTGCAATGGTTCATATTAATAACTTCTTTTGTTTTTAAGGTGATGGCAGACAAAATGGATTTTTATGAGCACAGATCTTCAGATCGTGATTTTATGTTGGCCTATATCTCTGATGGCGAACCTATTCTCCAAAGCACCTGAGGGTAAGGCAAGAAGCAATGGGTGGAAACTAATCAAGGAGAGAAGCAACTTAGAACTAAGGATAAATTTCCTGACAGTTAGAACAATTAATCATTGAAGCAATTTGTCTCTAGAAGTTGTGAATGCTCCAACACTGGACGTTTTGAAGAAGATGTTGGATAACCATTTGTCTGAAATGGTATAGGGTTTCTTTTCTAGGCAGGGGGTTGGACTAGAAGACCTTTAAGGTCCCTTCCAACTCTATTCTATTCTATGTTGCTGAATAAGCATTGGATTCCTCATGTTTATGATGTTCATTTAGCAACAAAACCTGTTGGATCAGGCTAACTTGGTGTTTTCAGAATCCTGTCCATCAATCACCTTTTAAACTACCCATGTTAGTAATATGACATTGCAGATGAAGAGCCAACAAATATGTCTAATTTAATGAAAAGAAGGACTAGGGGAGACATGATAGCAGTCTTCCAATCTCTCAGGGGTTGCCACAAAGAAGAGGGAGTCAAACTATTCTCCAAGGCATCTGAGGGTAGAACAAGAAGCAATGGTTGGAAACTAATCAAGGAGAGAAGCAACTTAGAACTGAGAAAAAAAATTTCCTGACAGTTAGAACAATTAACCAGTGGAACAGCTTGCCTCTAGAAGTTGTGAATGCTCCAACACTGGATGTTTTTTAAGATGTTGGATAACCATTTGTCTGTAGTGGCGTAGGGTTTCCTTCCTAGGCAGGGGGTTGGACTAGAAGACCTTCAAGGTCCCTTCCAACTCTGTTATTTTAAATTCTATGGCACACGTGTCTTGAATGTCTTGCCTTCAGAAGTTGTAGGTGCTACATCACTGGAGCTGAAAAAGCTTATTTCATTTCTCACCCAAGGAACTTCATCAATTGTGATGGCAGATGAGGGAGGATGGCCCTGAGTGGATGGTGAGGGTGGGAGGTGGGAATGGAAAGTATCATATATATAGCAGTAGTAGACTTATATACCGCTTCATAGGCCTATCAGGCCTCTCTAAGCGGTTTACAGAGAGTCAGCATATTGCCCCCAACAATCTGGGTCCTCATTTTACCCACCTCGGAAGGATGGAAGGCTGAGTCAACCCTGAGCCGGTGAGATTTGAACCGCTGACCTGCTGATCTAGCAGTAGCCTGCAGTGCTGCATTTAACCACTGCGCCACCTTGGCTCTTGGCTCATATATCTTTGCAGTCCTCTGGTATTTAGCACTTTCCCTGAAAGTTCTTTGGGCCACTTGGGGTTTTTTCTGTGCACTTAGGGTCACAGATAGTAACAGGGTAGTAACAGTGACAGAGTTAAAAGGGACCTTGGAGGCCTTCTAGTCCAATCCACTGTTCAAGCACCAGAATCTATACTATTCCAGGCAAGTAGCTGACCAAGCTCTCTTTAGAAAGCACTTGAAAAAAAGGAACTTTGGATAAAAGTATTTCTATTTGTATTTGTATTTATTTGTCTTGTATGCCGCCCACTCCCGAAGGACTCTGGGCGGCTCACAATAGACAAGGGAAGGGGGAAGACTAGACAAAGACAACAAAACCGCAACATTCACAATTTCTGCTGGGCTGGATGTTTCACAGGCCCCCCGGCCTGCTGGAGCAGCCAGGACTTGGTGGCTTTGCGGAAAGCCGGGAGGGTCGTAAGGGTCCGGATCTCGACAGGGAGATCATTCCAGAGGGCTGGAGCTGCAACAGAGAAGGCTCTCTCCCGGGGGGTCGCCAGCCGACATTGGCTGGCGGATGGAATCCGGAGGAGACCTAACCTGTGAGATCTGATCTGTGAAGACGCCTTGATTCAAAAGTGAAGACGCCTTGATTCAATTCATTTCAGAATAGAGCTGAAAGGGACCTTGGAGGTCTTCTAGTTCAACCTCTTGCTCAAGCAGGAGACCTATACCATTTCGGACAAATGGCTATCCAATCTCTTCTTAAAAACTTCCAATGTTGGAGCATTCACAATTTCTGGAGGCAAGTTGTTCCACTGGTTAATTGTTCTCAATGTTAGGAATGTTCTCCTTAAGTTGCTACTTTTCATGGCTAGACTCCATCCATTGCTTCTTGTCCTAAGTACCATTGGAAGGTACCCAGTGGTGGGTTTCAAATTTTTTAGAACCTCTTCTGTAGGTGTGGCCTGCTTTATGGGAGTGGCTTGCCAGCCATGTGACCAGGTGGGAGTGGCTTGCCGGCCATGTGACCGGGTGGGAGCAGCCTGCCAGCCATGCGACTGAGTGGGCATGGCCAACTTGTAAAATGTGGTGAAACTCACTTAACAACGCTCTTGCTTAGCAACCAAACAAAATGTTGGCTCAGAAACTCTGGCATTTGAAGCACGCAAGTCTTAAAGCTGTCAAGTTACAAGACCCTCGCACCCCTAACCCTTTAGAAACCCCCCCCCAGGGGTGTTCAAACTTGGCAGCTTTAAGACTTGTGGACTTCAACTCCCAGAATTCCTCCTCTCTCTCTTCATCTTGATGATGTGCGGATGGGCGGAGGGAGGGAGCTGGAACCAGTTCTAAATGGCACTCTAGATTTGTGGAACCTCTTCTATAGAAGAGGTTACAACTGGCAGGAACCCACCCCTGAAGGTACCATCTGAAGTTACAAAAGTATTGAAAAAAGTGATGTGGCTGGTTTTCACACTTACGACCAACGTTCTTACGAAACACCCTTCTCAAAACTTCCATGATCTGAACATCCCAGTTTCCTAAGCTTGTTCCTTGTGTTAGTCCTATGTAAATGTGGTCCTACAAAAATTATCCTTATGTTTCCCAAACGCCCGATTATCCCAAAGTCTTGGCAGCTTTCCAAAGCCATTCAGATAAACGATGCTGTACTGTATATGCAATTAAGAACAAATGTGTTATCAAGCTAATATATATGTGCCCTGATTCCTTTTAAATTTATGTGGAAGCCTATTAATTTATTGTCGAATAGGTATCTCGATTAAAACATATGGGGAAGAAAACCTGAATCACTGTGTTTGCCCAAGAGACCTTCAAGAAGTAGTATTTCTTATTTCTATTCCTTATTCCTCACACTTATTTTCTTAGAATTGATGTTAAGAGCAAGGTTTATTTGAAGGGATGGGAAGAGAGGCAGGACCAGATGATAAAGCTTTAGTAACAAAAAAAGAAATCAGGAAGGCAACTGAATACTTATTTATGGCAACCGTGTGAAGATATCAAGCAGCGGAACATTCTCAGTTTCTCCTCCCCTTGATACTCTTCAGTTCTTCCGTCCCAATAGGGTTAACTTTATCTTAATTTTGTTCTAATTATTTTAATTAAATATTAAGCACATAAAATTAATTGATCATGACCAGAATAAGTAGTTAGCCATTAAGATATGGAAATAATTGAAACCGCAGCATTTCATACTGCGTTTTGGAAGCAAGCAAAGAAGGCGATTGGTGGGAACATTTTTAAGAGCGAGTAAGTCCTCGCCAGATGTTTAAAGGAACCCAGCAATATTTCCTAAAGGGAGATCCATCTCTTCCACATCTGGAGGCCACTGCAAAGGCGGTTGTGCTCTTTTAATGTATGTGAGAAGGACCTTGGCAAATGAGAGGGGGGAAACGTTGCCTAAGCAGTGGTCAGATAAGAGACAGCACAGCCCACAGCTGTACAATAGGTAAAAAGAGAAGCTCATGTTGGAAGAAATGTCCATCTGGGTTCAGTTCCAGGTGGGGAAAAAGCCACTGGAAAGATGGAGGCTGATTGGAAACATGGTTTTAATGGTGGAGAGGACCACATGCCTTGGAGCTCCTGGGTGAAAAGGGGGATCACGTGCGTCCAGATGTTGGGTAAAGAAGAAAAAGGGGGTGTCAGCGTTCCAAGTATCATGTAGAATTAAATCAGAGTCAAAGGCAAAATGATTCTTAAAGTTCCAATTTAATAAAGCAGACATCTTAGCACATCTGTGTTAATCCCAATTCTGGAAATGACATCAGAATTCCACCCAGTTAATAGTTCATGATCTTGTCCCCGCACCCACAATCCATCACATGGTCCAATCTTTTTCCACGCTCGTGTCTCCACCCAGCTGCTTCCGGTCAGGTGTAAAAGTGCGGAGACAAAAGATGACCTTGGCTTCTAGCAAAGAATGAAAACAATACATTCCACAATCCTACTCCTGTCTATTCCCCCCTCCCATCAACTATACTATTGAAACAGCATAATGAAATAAGAGAAAGTGTGGCAGGCCAAAATTCTAAGAGGAATATAATTGCAGGCCTGACAGGGGGGAGATGCTGAGAGTTCTGGAATTTTATACCCTCTCCTGGCCCCACTTCCTGTTCCTGTTTAAGAAATGTATTCTGATTGGTTTTCAGACTCCCAGAGGGACTTAGTTAACTTTGTAGGCTGTCCTGAGACCCAAGCTTGTCTGCCTTGCTGGCTAATGTAATCTTCCCTGGAGCCATGTGGTGAGTTTCCGTTTGCTAGATAGGTCTTCCTGAAGGAGGTAGATCTTTGTTATGTAGAGTAGACTGGCTCAGGCCTTAATGGCCCATGGACAAAGGTGGGGGAGGATGAGTTCCTGGCTCCCTTTTAGAGGAAAATATTCTGCCCTTTTAATATTTCCTAAAATGTCTCATTTTCTAGTTGAGGGGTGGGTTTTAACATCCTACACTCAGAAGGGACCTTCCTTAACTTCTCAGACTGTAGAGCTATACTTTCAGATTTGCAAGATTCCATTAATATAGCCTTACAGTAATAGAATAGAATTAGCTCATCTTCTCATGCTTCCTGCTTGATGTATCTGGGAAGGCTGACATAGTCTTAACCTCGTTCTTCTGCCATGAAATATAGCAGGCTAAACAGCTGGGGGTTGGGTCCTTCCTTCCTTCCTTCTCTCTATTCCTCACTCCATTTCTTCCTTCGTTCCCTCTTTTCTCACTCTATTTCTTCCTTCCTTCTTTTTTCTGTCTTTTCCTCTCCATTTCTTCCTTCCTTCCCTCTTTTTGTCCCTCCCTCCCTCCCTCCTTCCTTCCTTCCTTCCTTTCTTGACTCTTTCCTTCCCTCCATTTTTCCCTCCTTCCGTCCTTTCTTCTTCTCCCTTCCTTCCTGTTCCTTCCTTTCCTCTTTTCCTCATTCAATTTCTTCATTCCTTCCCTCTTTCCCTCCCTCCTTCCTTCCTTTCTTGACTCTTTCCCTCCCTCCATTTTTCCCTCCTTCTTCCTTCCTTTCTTCTTCTCCCTTCCTTCCTTTCCTCTTTTCCTCATTCAATTTCTTCATTCCTTCCCTCTTTCCCTCCCTCCTTCCATCCTCCCTCCCTCTCTCCTCCCTCCCTCCCTCCCTTCCCTGAGGCAATATACATTTTAAATTAATATAATTTAAAGGCTACGCGTCCATCCTGGTTCTCCTCGACCTCTCAGCGGCTTTCGATACCATCGACCATGGTATCCTTCTGCGACGACTGCGGGAGGTGGGGGTGGGCGGCACTGTTTTACAGTGGTTCTCCTCCTACCTCTCGGACAGGTCGCAGTCGGTGTTGGTGGGGAGGGAGAGATCGTCCCCGAGGCCCCTAACCTATGGGGTGCCGCAGGGCTCGGTTCTGTCCCCCCTGCTATTTAACATATACATGAAACCGCTGGGCGAGATCATTCGGAGGCACGGGATTAAGTACCACCAATATGCGGACGATACGCAGTTGTATCTGTCCGCCCCGTGCCAACTCAATGAAGCGGTGGACGTGATGAACCGGGGCCTTGAGGCTGTTAAAGACTGGATGAGAGCTAACAAACTGGTGCTCAACCCGGAAAAGACCGAGTGGCTGTTGTGTTTTCCTCCCAAAAATTCGGCTAACATTCCATCAATCAGGCTGGGGGGGCAAAATTTATACCCCTCAGACAGGGTCCGCAACTTGGGAGTCCTCCTGGATCCACAGCTGAGTTTTGACCACCACTTGTCGGCTGTGACCAGGGGGGCATTTGCCCAGGTTCGCCTGGTGCGCCAGTTGCGGCCCTACCTGAACCGGGAGGCTCTCACAACAGTCACTCGAGCCCTTGTGATCTCTAGGCTGGAATACTGCAATGTGCTCTACATGGGGCTGCCCTTGAAGAGCATCCGGCGACTTCAGCTAGTTCAGAACGCGGCCGCGCGAGTGATCATGGGCGCACCACGGTTCGCCCATATAACACCAATCCTCCGTGAGCTGCGCTGGCTACCTGTTGATCGTCGGGTGCACTTCAAGGTCTTACTTACCACCTATAAAGCGCTCCATGGTAGTGGATCTGATTATTTGAGAGACCGCCTCCTGCCAATTACCTCCCTGCGTCCCATCAGATCGCATAGAGTAGGCCTCCTCCGAATTCCATCCGCCAGTCAGTGCCGACTGGCGACTACGCGGAGGAGAGCCTTCTCAGTTGCAGCTCCGACACTATGGAACAACCTCCCCGTGGAGATCCGTACCCTCACCACAGTCCAGGCCTTCCGCACAGCCCTCAAGATCTGGCTATCCCGTCAGGCCTGGGGATAGGATTACTCTTACCCCGCCCGAATGTTGAGTGAATGTTGTGTTTTTATGGATAATTTTCTTTTATTCACGATTCTTTTTTCTTTTTAAGTCTTGTCTTGCACTCCCTTCCCCTCATTGTTGTAAGCCGCCCTGAGTCCCCTCAGGGAAAAGGGCGGCATATAAATCCTCAATAAAATCCTAAAAAAATCCTATAAATGCTCTAACATAGAGCTCAACTCCTGATAGCTTCCAGCACCTATATTAGACTGGAAGTGATTCATTATCTTCTCCTAAACTTTTTTCCCTTTCCCATTTCCAGACCCAGCTCTGAGATTTCCTGATGAACGCCTCTCTAAGAGTTAACAAGAAGCAAACGCGCTTAGATGTTTCCAAGATCACCAAGGTCAAATAAACGGTGCTCCCTGAAATTGATTCTTTTATTTGGAAGTAAATCCTACTGAGTTCCTTTCGACTGCCATATATTTCAGCATCAGGCTACAGTAAAACAAGGCTACTGTAAAGCAGGTTAATTGAACTTCCAGGAAAGCTGCTGTTCAGGGAAGCACAGCTGCATCCAGGCCGGGAGGGTTACAAATCGAGCCTCATTGAGATTAGCTCAATAAGTAGGAGAATATTAAAGAAGTTGCTCCCCCTGATCTAAAGAGCATGGAAAAATGCTCTCAAAGGGGAATTTGTTAGCATGCCGACCTCAATCTTTACAAAGTTTTTTGCAAGTAAGCAACTCAAAAGTTTTACCAAGTGTTGTATATTGTGTTTGTGTGAGGGATAGACGCAGGAGCCAAGGATCAGAGAGTAAGATGTTTATTAGTAGGTGACAAGCGATTCAGAATGTGTTACAACTGTCACAGTATTTATACTCTCAGGTACCAACTGTCATTTAACTGTCATTACAACCACCAATCACAGGCTGTGCTTCGCCCGACCAATTAGAACGCAGCACAGGCTGTTGCTGGGCTATAACACCAAGACTTCACGGGAAGTGATAGAACCTCTCTAACCTGTTCTGGTGAGGCTACATTTGGAAGATTGCGTCCAGTTTTGGCCACCATGATTTTTTAAAAAAAGACAATGAGACTCTAGAAAGTTTGACTAACAGAATAATAACAGAATGCTCTGTCCTGCACATTGACAAAAAAAATAATCAGAACACCGAATGCAAGTTGGATGGAAATGATCTCGTGGATGACCCTCACTCTGTCAAGGGCCTTGGAGTTCTCATCCCCTCTAAGCCCCAGAGCCTACCTAATTTTGCGAAGCTTCTTCTCCGGTAACATTGTACTGCAAACTAGGGCATACAAAACCTTTGCCAGACCAATCCTCGAATACACCCCTGGGGTTTTTTTTCTAAAGGGTTAGGGGTGCAAGGGTCTTGTAATTTGACAGCTTTAAGACTTGCACACTTCAGTGCCAGAGTTTCTGAGCCAACATGACTGGAGGAGGAATTCTGGGAGTTGAAGTCCACAAGTCTTAAAGCTGTCAAGTTTGAACACCCCTGGGGTTTTTCCCCTAAAGGGTTAGGGGTGCAAGGGTCTTGTAACTTGACAGCTTTAAGACTTGCACACTTCAGTGCCAGAGTTTCTGAGCCAA
Organism: Thamnophis sirtalis; assembly: GCF_051295495.1. Taxonomy (NCBI): domain Eukaryota; kingdom Metazoa; phylum Chordata; class Lepidosauria; order Squamata; family Natricidae; genus Thamnophis; species Thamnophis sirtalis. The sequence goes on from NW_028261385.1 coordinate 6,478,146, forward strand.
CATGACTGGAGGAGGAATTCTGGGAGTTGAAGTCCACAAGTCTTAAAGCTGTCAAGTTTGAACACCCCTGGGGTTTTTTCCCCTAAAGGGTTAGGGGTGCAAGGGTCTTGTAACTTGACAGCTTTAAGACTTGCACACTTCAATGCCAGAGTTCCTGAGCCAACATTTTGGTTGCTAAGCAAGAGTGTTGTTAAGTGAGTTTCACCACATTTTACAAGTTGGCCATGCCTACCCAGTCACATGGCTGGCAAGCCGCTCCCACCCGGTCACATGGCCAGCAAGCCACTCCCACAAAGCAGCCACACCTACAGAAGAGGCTCTAATTTTTTTTTGAAACCCACCACTGATTCCAAGAGTGGAGAAATAGAGACATCTAGGAACAGGAACAAATGTTGTGTTGGGCAAAATGTGCTACTGTAAAAGACAGAGTAAGACCTATTTGCAGAAGCTCAGTTTGACATCTACATAATTCAGCCTTCTCATACTGAAAATTGCTGGCTGCTGCTATTTAATGCCGACTCTGCCTGCAATAAGATCTTCCCTAACCATGGTTTAATTAGGGATGAGAGAGCTGACCTGGCTTGCATGACTAAAACCGGTGTGGATAGAGAAGGACAGAGTTTGTTTATGTAAAGCTTGAAACGATCTCTTGAACTTGAACATTTCAACTCTGCAAGCTGAACAATTTCCATTGGAATCCAACATTAATCAGCAACTAGAAATTAACATTCACACCTCCCTTTAGATCTTGCTGCTTTAGGAGTTACCTTGCTTACCAGTTGATTGATTGACGGATGCAAATCAAGGTGCTAGTTAGTACCTATTAGAGCCTCCGTGACTCTGAATTTGGTTATCTGAGTGACCTGTTTGTCCTGCTAGATCTAAGAGGAGATCAATTAAACCCAAGTCTTGTCCCTAGGTGATTGTCATCTGAAAGGGCTTTGGGATAGGCATTCTCAAGAGCTATCGACTTTCTTTGGAAGGAGGAGGAGGAGGAGGAGGAGGAGGAGGAGGAGGAGGAGGAGGAGGAGGAGGAGGAAGAGAAGAGGAGGAAGAGGAGGAAGAGGAGGAGAAGGAAAAAGGAAAAGAGGAGGAAAAGAAGAGGAGGAAGAGAACATACTTGGAAGAAGAAACTTGCAAGAAAAAACTTTCATCAATTTTGAAGCTGACCTGACCAAAGGCATTTTGAAGCTTCAGTGTTGCCACATTGGAGCTGAGGGATAGGGAGGGGGAATAGAGATAGCTGGGGTTTTGTAGCCAAAACAAAATACTTTCTCCTGGGAACCAAGGTCATTCCCACAGGTGGCTGAAGAGAAGAGGAATGACATTACCAGGCAACTGGATGACACTCTGATTGGACCATGTGACTGATTGTTTGGGGAAGTGGAAAACTCTTACTTTTAATTAGGTGAAAATTGTGGAAGCCTTCAGAGTCAGTTTTCACCAGAACTGTGCCAATACGATATATCCAATAAAACTATTCTTTGAGGAATTTACATATATATATGTATATATTTATATACATATATTTATTTACATATATATATGTGTGTGTGTGTGTGTTTATTTGTGCTGATAAATAAATAAAGGGAGACTAGTATAGATCTATTTCAAGCTATTTAGCTCTCATCAGCTAGCCATACCCTTGCTGGGAATCGAACCTGTGCTCTATTGCCTCCTAGGTTCGATTCCCAGCAAGGGTATGGCTAGCTGATGAGAGCTAAATAGCTTGAAATAGATCTATACTAGTCTCCCTTTATTTATTTATCAGCACAAATACAATACAAATGTAACAAAGGCAACAGTAAAAATATTGGGTTTCTGTCTGGATGGTCTCTTGTGACGAGCCGAAGGACAGAGAATGGAAGTAGTGATCTTCCTCCCATATTTGGGCATACCAGGGGTTGTGACTTTAAATACACACACACACACACACACACACACACACACACACACACACACACACACATCTGTCCTATCATTGTTGGTGGGTGGGTGTTTGTTCTTGGTGGTTTCTTGATTAGGCTGTTGTTTTCTTTTTGATTGTTTTAATTGATTAATGATTGACTTGATCATGAATATAACGTATTTTTCGGAGTTTAAAATGCACTTTTTTTCCCTCAAAAAAGAGGCTGAAAATCTGGGTGCGCCTTACACACTGAATACAGCATTTCCTGCCTCCTGAAATCCCGTACCCTTCACCAAAATGGCCGCGCAGAGCCTTTAGGAGGCTTCCAGAGTGCTCCTGGGGTCTGGGGAGGGCAGAAATGAGGGAAAAACAGGCCTTTTGGGCTCAATTCTGCCCCCCAGCCCCAGGAGCACTCTGAAAGCCTCCTAAAGCCTATACATGCCATGGGGGGGGGGATAGGCCTGTTTTTACAAAAAAAGGGGCTGCTTTTTGCTCATTTTTGCCCCCCCCTCCCATGCTCTGAAAGCCTCTTAAAGGCTATTCATGCACTTTAAAAAAGGAGGGGGCATGTTCACGGAAAACGGGCTATTTTGGGAAAGTCGGCAGAGTGCAAAAACTTTTTTTTTTAAATTTGCCTCTTCAAAATCTTGGTGCGTCTTATACTCCGAAAAATACGGTAAACTATGGCTCTCCAGGAAGAGACGATGACTTTTCCTTGTGTTTAAGTAAATATAAGTAGAATTCCACTGCTACCATTTGTAGTCTAGTTGAATAAGTATGGGGCTAGGAGATCATGCCAAGTATATTTATCTCTGCCAACATTTTTTCTTAAAAAGTTTTTCATTTATTTTTATTACATAATAAAACTTCTTTTGTGAACAGATGTTGTCTGAATTCCCCACCAAACATTCCCACCAAAAAAACATAATTCATTTTACATTATATTTCCCTTGTTTCCAATTTTAGCCATATTATTTTTCTTCTCCTATTTCCCCATTTCTAGGTTTTTTTTATCATGTACAAACATTATACTTTTTCTTTCTCTTTAAAAATAAACAATTTATCATTTCGTTTCCATCTATTTTCCCTTAACAATATGAATCTTCCAATTTCAGATTTCAAGTTTTGCATAATCAACACAACGTAATTATCTAACAGCTTTAAGTTTCTTAATATAATTCCCCACACATTCTAATTTAAAACATATTTTACCTTGTTTACAATGCTTCTTTCTGCTGAGTCATATCATTCTACTTATTCTCCTATTTTTAAATTTTTTTTCCTCTTTTTCTTCTTTTTATGTTGTCGCATCTCTGCCAACTTCTGATTTTTACACTCGTACCTTCATGAAAGTGCGGAGAAACAGCACCTTACTCTAATGTTTCAACCCATCTAAGCTTTGGTTTAGATCAATAATGGAAGAAAGTACTGGAGAACATACACCAGACATGTCACTGGAATTGTGAGGGGTGGGGGGGAATTACAAAACTATTTCTCACTTATTTCGGTCATGTTAGGCAAGGGAATTTACTGGAGAAAGCAATTACATTGGGAAGATTTAGTGGTAAGGAGAAACCAGGCCACCAAAGGACACGATAGCGGGACACCATCAAAGATGACACCAGAGCATAGAACAGCTCAAAGAAACAATGTAATATTGGAAGATGAAGAGAGACCTTGCCCATAGGATCACTAAGAATCAGACACAACAGAAGCGATGACTTCTTCTTCTTCTAGCTTCAGTTGACCCTTCTAGCTAGAAATTAATCATTATTAATATATTGAATGTTTTAATATCAGTGTATATTGATTTACCATTCATTGCCCCAAAACCATATGGATTGGGGCAGCCTATATATTCCTTTTAGGAAACTAATCAATATATAAATATGGGGTGGTTTCTTCTTAAAGCAGCTTGGTGGCCTAGAGGTGAAGACACTCACTCACCGCCCACTCAGAAGGTTGAGAGTTTGATCCTAGGTAGCGACAGATGATTCTCTATCAGGGCACAAATAGAAAATATCTACTGTGAACCCTCTGTAGGTGTCAGGAAGGGCATCCAGCTAGTAAAGACTCAGCTCCACTCAATCAACCAAGCTCCATCCTGGTAGACCAAACAAAGATGGTGCTGTTTGACCTTCCCCAAAGGATACCTATTAAATTCCTCTTCTTCCTCCCCCTCCTCCTCCCCCCTCCTCCTCCTTCTTGCCATTGCTTAAGTCTTTCCAAATTCAAATTTTTAACTTCAAATTCCATATCTCAGAGATAAAGAGTTGAAATTTGGCTGCTTCACAACCAGAACATAAACAATGTAGCTGGATTCACAATGCCCCAGTGCAGTTCCTCCATCCACCCCTCCTGTTAATTGAAACTTTTGCCTACTTTATTGAACAATAAAAATGACAGGAATTATTCCCAGGTGTCCTTCAGTCTTTTTTAAAAAATAGAGAGTGGAAAAAAAATGGATAACGGGGGTCCTGGCAAAGGTGACATAAATTAATGCGGTGAGCCCAGCTATCAAACATTTTGATATGTGAATTGCCTGATATTTCTATAATGCCGTTCTTATGATTGGAAATGTTATCGCTTCCATTGAATCAATAGGAAATGTTAAAGCTCGGCAAAACCCCAATTACAAAATAAAGCTGCAAGGTTAACATCTGGGACTGGCAGAGATAGAAACAATTTCTATTGTCATAGCTTTCTGACAAGTAAATGTCAGAAACATAACACCTTCCACCGAGCTTTGTGAAAAGCACATGTAAAAGAGTGATTGCAAGGCAGTCCCAAGTCAAATCACCTGTCAGCCTCGGTTTGACGGGGAATTACTTTTGTTTTATGCATCTATTAACCTTGAACTATCAGCATTTGTTTTAATGTTCTGCTCTGAAGTGACCTAAATATACTTCCTTAATGCACTTAACCGAAAGCGGCAGTTAAAAATGGAAGCTGAAAGGAAGACCAGCATCTCACGCTGGTCACCTCTTGAAGCCCAATTCTGAATTAATTGAGTACGGGGGTCAATCCTGCTTATCTGAGATTCTCAATGGATGGGCTTCCAGTGGAGCCATTTGTGCAGCTTCTCTTTCGCTCCCTTTATCTCAAAGTCTATTAGAAAGACAGGAAATAAACATTGAAAGCCCGGCCTTTCAGGAGAATGAAGACACATTAGGGGCCTTCAAATCCATCACTTGAAGTTCATCAATATTTGCATGTTTTCTCCCTGGCAAATTAGAAATCTGTAGAAGCTTCTTCTCCTTCCATAAGCTTGTTGAGGTCTACATTCCAGTTTTTGAAAGGGACTCTACCACCACTTCGTGCTCCACAAGTGCCCCTTGTTGTAGTTTTCCACTCTTGGTTCCATTCCTTTGTGTGTTGATAAAATACGACGACAACTCCATTAAGTGAATAAGTACATCAAGATTCAACTTGGGCAATGTTTTATGGTGATGCCTGTGAACTACGCCCTTGCTGAATCATGATGATGGTGATGGTGATGATGATGAAAAGGACATGTGGTCTTTTAGTTTGTATGTTTCATTTTTTCCCGATGGAAGAGACGTCTACCTGGATGGTCACACTTCTTCAAAAGTGTGAACTTCTTTGTTCTTTTCCTTGAAGTTGTTTTGGTTCTCATCCAAGAAGCTTCTTCAGTTCTGAACCAAAGAAGCTTCTTGGATAACAAAGGTAATGTCTTTTAAAAAAACAAAGTCCAGTTGCCTTTTGATAAATATCTTTGGGAATTACAGGTTGTGCTTGTGTATTTTAAGAACCAGGAACCCATAGGTGGTGATAAAAAGTTCCTTCTGCAAGGAAGAAGGGGAAGTAGAGGAGGAAGGAAGTAGAGAAGGAAGGGAGGGAGAAAAGAAAAGAAAGAGAAAATAAGGTGGTGATACAGCAGGTGCTAGGGATGGTAAACAAAGCAATCCAAACTATACCTTATAACCTTTTAAATGGAATAACAATAGTATAAGAATGGCAAAGAAAAAGAATAACTATGTGAATGTATACCTATAATTGTATGTAAGAGAACAAATGACAGTAAAAATATAAAGCACAATTTAGGTAAATAATATTTGGTTATAAATAGCTAAGTATAAATAAATATAGAATTGTACATAAAAATGGATAACGAATAAGGAGATTAGGAATGCAAGATAGAAATGTATAGAAGGGAAAACACTAACTGCAAAGAAACCGATTCGGAACTGCTGTATGATATATGATGGAACTTATTGTTCCTAAGTTGTTTTAAGTTATGTGTCTGTTTCTGTTGATGTGTTTATGTGTATAAAATAAAAAAATTATATATATAAAAGTTCCTTCTGTGAATCGGCTAGCATTTTGCAAAGCCACAACAGCAACAGAGTGTAAAGTAAGAAAGAATTCATACAATACTTAGTCGGTGATAGAAAAGTGGTCCATCACTGGAGATTTTAAAGAAGAGATTAGACAACCATTTGTCTGAATATTATACGGTTTCCTGCCTGAGTAAGGGGTTGGACTAGAAGACCTCCAAGGTCCCTTCCAACTCTGTTATTCTGTTAAGTAATAGGGGTAGGCTTATCAAAGACAGATCCAACCTAGAAGCAAGGAGAAATTTCCTATCAGTCAGAACAACTAGCAATGGAAAGCTTTGCCTTCAGAAATTGTAGATGCTCCATCACTGGAGGCTTTGAAGAAAAGACTGGACAGTCACCTGTCTGAAATGGTAAAGACTTTATTTCCTAAGCAGGAGGTTGGACTTGAACACCTCCAAGGTCCCTTCCAACTCTGTTATTTGTGGGGGGGGGGGGGTTGTATTTATTAGTTTGTCAAAATTGTACAAGATATCAGGTATAAATATAAAAATGGACATCAACGAAAGGAATGAATACAAATAAATGGGGACAGTAGGACAGGGAAGGAAGGCACGCTGGTGTGCTTATGCTTATGTTTCGGATAAGTTTAACATCAGTTCACCGCACACACCGAAATGTGAGAGTGCGCACCTTCCGTGCATGTGCGCAGCCTTCTGTGCATGTGCTTTGCTCACTTTGCCCTAAGCATGCGGCTTAGTAAACATGGCTAAATGGGATGGCATAGAGGCGGTGGGCGGCCCACCTGCAGGTTGCCACTACCAATTTGCCCTAACCGGCCCGAACTGGCTGAACACCACCTCTGATATATGGTCTCTGGCTTGAGCAGGGGGTTGGACTAGAAGACCTCTAAGGTCCCTTCCAATCCTATTATTCAACATTCGTGAGTTTATTTTATTTTATTTATTAACAAACATGTAAAATACACACACATACACAAAACCTGGACGTACACCACATTTATACAATACAATACGAACAGGAACTTCCTGTTCTTTCTAACAGCAATTATCAATCGATACCGCTCACCTTATATTATTTCCCCTTCTATTGGATTTCATTTGGATTTCACCATTCTTAACCCTCTTATTTTACTCACAACTATTGTTTTTTGACTTTTGCTATATTCCTTCGTTGATTCTTGTTTCTTTCCTCCATCCACCTATACCATTTATCCCATGTCTGGAAGAATTCTGATTCTTCTTTTCCCTGGATTTCTTTAGTTAGTTTATCCATTTCGGCCCAGTCCATAACCTTTCTTATTATTTCATCTTCGCTTGGAATTAATTTGTTTTTCCATTTCTGGGCTAAGGCAATCCTTGCCGCCGTAATTATATGTAGTATTAAATACTGGATTTCTTTTTTGTATTTCACAAACATTATTCCTAATGGAAAAAAAAACCTTCAGGTTTCCATTCTATTTTAACCCCTGTTATTGCCTCCAGTCAATTTTTGATCCTTTTCCAAAAAAAATTTAGCCTCCTCACAGGTCCACCATAAATGTTAATATGTTCCGTGCATTGATTCGCATTTCCAACATTTTGGTGAGGTATTTGTTAAGATTTTAGCTACCCTTGTTGGTGCCAAGTGCCATCTGTAAAACATTTTGTACTGGTTTTCCTTATATGCAACTGATAGTGTCATTTTTAAGTTTGTTCCCCCAAATTTTTCCCATTTGTCTAATTCAATGTTATATTTGTGAGTTTTATCATCTCTCCCAACTTTTCTGAATCCCTCCTGCCTGTGAGTCACGTCTGCTGTGAATTAAACATGCTTAGAATGTAGGGCAATCCGTTCCTGAAAAGATAGGAAGCTCGTATTAAAATACTTGATAAAGTGAACATTATTTTCTGTGATGTAAAGGAACCAATGCCCCTTTAAAGTCTATTAAAGCAGGACCTGAATGGATTGGGGAAGCAGTTTGTATATTCACTGGCTCTCTGCTGATGATAAACGGATGAATGAAAATGTTTATGCTGGTTTTATGTTGATAGATGCTGGACCAAAAAGTCAATTGTTAACCAAATGCATGCAGGTCTAATGGAAAGAACTGTGGATTATAGCAGTTAATAGCAGTTAGACTTATATACCGCTTCATAGAACTTTCAGCCCTCTCTAAGCGGTTTACAGAGTCAGCATATTGCCCCCAACAACAATCCAGGTCCTCATTTTACCCACCTTGGAAGGATGGAAGGCTGAGTCAACCCTGAGCCGGTGAGATTTGAACAGCCGAACTGCAGAACTGCAGTCAGCTGAAGTAGCCTGCAGTGCTGCATTTAACCACTGCGCCACCTCGGCTCAGGGCACAATTGAAAGCATCTGGAGCAGCAGTGAGATTCACTTAGGTTTATCACCGGTTCACAACTGTTAACACATGTTCGGGCATGCTTGCATTGCACGCACCAGTGGTGGGTTACAACCGGTACACTCCGGTACCGGCGTACCAGTACCTGCCAGGATCACCAGGTACCGTTCTGGTATGGTGCTCCAGAAGGCCCACCTGCCCTCCTTATCGGAATTTTAAGTTTTTGGTGCTTCTGTGCAGGTGCATAGAGTGTATGGCACCTGCGCGACGCTCTGCCGAGCAGCTGGAGCACATCGGGGAGCCTTCTGTGTGGTAAGTACGCATGCGCACATTCATGTGGTGGGCGCCCAGCCCCATTGTACTGTACTGGTTGCAACAAGATCCGGAACCAGTGGTGGGTTTCAAAAATTGTTCGAACCTACTCTGTGGGTGTGGCCTCCTTTGTGGGAGTGGCTTGCCGCCCATGTGACCGGATGGGAGTGGCTTGCCAGTCATGTGACCGGATATGAAGATGCCGACGACACTTGTCAGAACCACCTTAAATTACCTCACACACAGCACTGGCATGCATAAGAATATGAGGTAAACTTGTTTTTTTAAAAGGCATCTTTGGTTTGCGTTAAAACAACTTCAACACACGCCATGTTCTGATTGCACCGCAAATGCAGTAGTCATCCTTACCTTTCACAGAGGCACTGAGTTTTATAAATATGAGCATGATAGTGTAGAATAATCATGTCCAAGGACCAGTGGTGGGTTTCAAAACATTTTGGAACCTCTTCTGTAGGTGTGGCCTGCTTTCCGGGTCCACTGGTGGAACCTCTTCTAACCGGTTCGGTAGATTTGACGAACCGGTTCTGCCGAATAGGTGCGAACTGGTAGGAACCCACCTCTGTCTGGAACCCACCACTGGCACGCACACACAGTTTCCACACATGTGTGTGTCCTTCTGCGCCTACATTTTGCTCACCTGTGCGGCCTCCACAAATGCATGCAGTGTCAAAAATGAGACTACATTGGATGTTTTGCAGCCGGCCCAGGCTCCAAAACATCCTATGTAGCCTCATTTTCGATGCTGCGTGCAGGCATGCAGGATTGCAGGATTGCAGGCCATTGGTGCGAGCAAAGCACATGTGCAGAATTCTGCATGCATGCATGGAAGGTGCACTACTGGTTTCGGTGAAGCGGTCTGAACCTAGTGAATATCACCTCTGATTCTGAGGCTTTAGATAAAGAGAAAGGCAATGTAAGCGAACAAAGTATTTATTTGGATCAAGACATTGGAGAAATTGGAGCAACGGTGAAATTCCAGATCGATCATTAGCAAAAGGAAACAATATTGCTGTGAAAAGAAAATAGCCATTTCAATAAATTCCTGGCATTGATTCAGAACACTTCATCTGGGGGGGGGAAAAACCCTGTCACACATAATTTCAGATAACATTCTGAGACTCTGGAAAGAGTGCAGAAAAGAGCAAGAGAGATGATTAGGGGATGGGAGGCTAAAATATGCATAGAACGGTTGCAGGAATTGGGTATGCCTAGACCTGGGATGTCAAACCCACATCATCACACGGTTGCATCACATAACATATCAGGAATTTCCCCCCTTTGCTAAACCAGCATGGAGGTGGCCAGCAGGCTGGGAGTTGGACAGCCCTGATCTAGGCTAATAAAAAGAAGCAATAGGGGTGACATGATAGCAGGGTTCCAATACTTGAGGGACTCCTACAAAGGCAAGGATGAGTTCCTGCCACTTCTAACCTCTTCTATAGAAGAGGTTCCACAAATCTACAGTGCTGTTTAGAACCGGTTCCAGCTCCCTCCCGCCGCCCGTCCGCACATCATCAAGATGAAGAGCGAGAGGAGGAATTCTGGGAGTTGAAGTCCACAAGTCTTAAAGCTGCCAAGTTTGAACACCCCTGGGGTCTTTTTATCTAAAGGGCTAGGGGTTCAAGGGTCTTGTAACTTGACAGCTTTAAGACTTGCGTGCTTCAAATGCCAGAGTTTCTCAGCTAACATGACTGGAGGAGGAATTCTGGGAGTTGAAGTCCACAAGTCTTAAAGCTATCAGGCTTGAACACCCCTGGGTTGTTTTTTTCTAGAGGATTAGGAGTGCAAGGGTCTTGTAACTTGACAGCTTTAAGACATGCACACTTCAATGGCAGAGTTCCTGAGCCAACACTTTGGTTGCTAAGCAAGAGCATTGTTAAGTGAGTTTCACCACATTTTACAAGTTGGGCACGCCCACCTGGTCACATGGCCGGCAAGCCACTCCCACAAAGCAGGCCACACCTACAGAAGAGGTTCTAAAAAAAATTGAAACCCACCACTGTACAAAGGTGATGGGGGTCAACCTATTCTCCAAAGCACCTGAAGGCAGGACAAGAAGCAATGGATGAGAACTAGTCAAGAAGAGAAGCAATTGAGAGCTAAAGAAAAAATTTCCTAACAGTAAGGACAATTAACCCTCCATAAGTTATGAGGACTCCCTCACTGGAGGCTTTTAAGAAGAGACTGGAGAGCTACTTGTATGGAATCGTATAGGGCCGGGATGGCAAACCTATGGCATGCGTGCCAGAAATGGCACGCAGAGCCATCTCTCTGCGCATGCCAGCTGTCGCCCATTGCTTCTTCTGGATTTCAGTGTGCACAATGTGCACCAGCCAGCTGATCTTCTTATGCATTGAAGCACTGGAAACTGGAAGAGCAAATCCCTGGTATGCATGCATGCACCGGGAAGCTGAGCTCCCGGTTTCTGGTGCAACTTTGTTTATGCATGCACAACAGAAACTGGAAGACTAAGTGACCTGCATGCATGAGCATCAGGGGTGGGTTTCAACCAGTTCGCGGCGGTCCCTGCAAACCGGTTGGTAGGCGAAGCCGGAAGTAAGTAACTTCCGGGAACGGCGAAGGGGCCACCCGCCCGCCCGCGCTCCTTACCCGGTTTTGATGAGTTCTGCGCTTCCACGCAAGCGCAGGATGCATACAGTGCCTGAGCGATCCTCCAGGAGCAGCTGGAGCATCGCACAGACGCTAGTACGCATGCGTGCGCCGCACGCGTGCACGAGGACGACGCCAGCCCCATTCCAACCGAACCGGTTGGAACAGGGCGAGAAACCCACCCCTGATGAGCATGCTAGAAACTGGAAGCTCAGCTTCCCAGCTATTCTGGTCTCTAGTGTTCTCCCACATGTAAATGTGTTCCTGTTTTGGCACTTGGTGCCGAAACGGTTCACCAGCACTGATATAGGGTCTCCTTGAGCAGCAGGGTGGTCTAGAACAGTGTTTTTCAACCACTGTGCCACGGCACACTAGTGTGCCGTGACATAGTATAAGGTGTGCCATGGGAAAAACACTTTATATATAGTCAATATAGGCACAGAGTTAATTTTTTTTAACATTTTCTAATGGTGGTGTGCCTCGTGATTTTTTTCATGAAAAAAGTGTGCCTTTGCACAAAAAAGGTTGAAAAACACTGGTCTAGAAGACCTCCAAGGTGTCTTCCAACTCTGTTAACAGCTTCTCGGAAAGCAAAAATATTCCTTTCTGCAGAATGTCATAGAAATTAAAGCTTACTTTACCTTTAAAAATAATAAGTTCCCCCCAAAAATATTGGTGTTATATATAGTTTTGCCATTAGGAGACATTTCACACATTACACTGCACAAAAATACAAATTTATGATAAACTCCGAAGAAAACTGCAGGTCATCTCTGTCTCAATATAACATTCCTGCCTGATATCAGTGTTTGATTTATTGGTATATGATTACACCGTTCAGATACATTTAAAGCAGACTGGATTGAAGAACTGAAAGCAGAAGGGAAGTAACTAGTGATGGGCTTCTGCTCTTTTCAATACCCCAATTGAAAAATTCTACAATCCATAGCAGATGTCCCAGCTTCATGCCTCAACGCTGATTGCATGCCAAATCTAACATGTATCTTCCAAAGTCAAGATGTGATTGATATTTGGACTTTCAGTTACAGAATAACATTCAGAAAATTTTGATTGTATGTATGTATCTGTTTGTCTCTATCTATCCATCCATCCGTCCATCAGTTGGTCCATCCATATATCTATATCTATATCTACATCTATATCTATATCTAAATTAAATCTAAATCTACCTACCTATCTATCTACCTATCATCTATCATCTATCAATCATCTAACTTCTATCATTTAACTATCCATCCATCCATCCATCCATCCACCCACCTTTCATCCATCCATCTATCTATCTACGGTATCTCTCTCTCTCTCTCTCTCTCTCTCTCTCTCTCTCTCTCTCTCTCTCTCTCTCTCTCTCTACCTACCTACCTACCTACCTACCTACCTACCTACCTACCTACCTACCTACCTACCTACCTACCTACCTATCTATCTATCTATCTATCTATCTATCTATCTAACATCTATCTATCTAACATCTATCTATATCTATCTATCTATCTATCTATCTATCTATCTATCTATCTATCTATCTATCTATCTATCTATCTATCTATCTATCTATCTATCTTCTAGATCTAGATATATCTATCATCTATCTTACATTTATCAGCTATCTATCCACCCACCCACCTACCTATCATCTATCTATGTACCCTCAAAGGGCCACAAAGGTCTTAACTGTAAATCCCCTGCTCAATTCTGGAGCCGACTGGAAGTGTGGTCCCCCCACCATAGAGTCTCCTCCTAGCATGGCATCCTTTTACCTCTGCCTGTCCTAAATGAAAGCCCTATCAATTGTGGAGCCAACTGGAGACATGGAGCCACCGCAGAGGGATGAAAGAGCCACATGCGGCTCCAGAGCCATGGGTTGCTGACCCCTGATCTATACCTATATCTATTTATCTATCATCCATCCCTCCACTCACCTACCTACCTACTTACTGTACTTAACTACCAATCTAGCTATTTCCATCACTATGAAGTCTCGTGGCTGTTCATGTTACCCAGCCTGCAAAACCCCTTTCTAATATTTTCCCCAAAGTGTCTTCAACATATTGTTCTGAAAGTCAAAACAGGCAACAAAACAGTTGTCGACTGGCAACTACCCAGAGGAGAGCCTTCTCGGTGGCTGCTCCGACCCTCTGGAACGAACTCCCCATGGAGATTCGTACCCTCACCACCCTCCAGACCTTCCGCGTAGCCCTTAAAACCTGGCTGTCCCGACAGGCCTGGGGCTAAAGACTTCAACCCCACCCGAATAGTATGACTGTTGTGCTTTTTAACGATGTATTGTCTTCATGTATATAACTTGTTTTGTCCTTCCCTCCCCCTGAATTGTGAGCCACCCTGAGTCCCCTCAGGGAAAGGGGCAGCATACAAATAAAGTAAAATCAATCAAAAATCAAATCAATCAATCAACCCTGAAAATAAGCTTGAACTTCTCCCTTCCTTTTTCTCAGGTGTCTCTATGCAATCCACAAAAATGTTGAAAAAATATAAAAATAGCATACGGCTCCAATTGTATTGTAGTAGTAGGTATTATCCTGATTTTTTAAAAACTGTATCTAGCAGATCGTGACCCGACAATTGCGCGATGGACATATGCGCGCCGACAAAATAGTGCCGATTAAAACGTGATGTCAAAATCGCGACGACAAAAGCGCAATGACAAGCACAATAAAATCGAAAAAATTACTGTTAGGGTTAGAGTTAGGGTTATAGTTTGTCTATAGTTTGTTGATGACACGATTTTGTCGGCGCTCATTTGCCCGTCGCGGTTTTGTCGGCGCACGTATGTCTATCGCGCATTTGTCGGTGAACCCAGGCGGATAACCCTCTAGTGTCCTTTGGGATTTCACAAATGGGTGGAAGTCACGGGAAGATGAGGACCTTCGGTCTGTTGGAAAGATTGGACTGCACCAAGGACAAGGCAGTGAGCTGCTGTACTTTCCACCAACTGCCATCGTAAAGATAAGCCTAAAGCATCACCAGAATAATTTCTGAAGCACCCTGAGGATCAAGTGAAAACAGCTGCAGCCTCTTTTATAGGAGAAGTAAAACTCCAGAAAATTGCAGCACAGCATGGCTCTTGTTTGTTTCCATTTGTTCTAAGCTACACATCTTAGTGTGTTTCCCCTACTACGTGGCTTTGTTGCAAACGAGTTTCCTCTAATTGATGGCGCGTTTTCCTTTATTTTCGCCACAATATTTTCTGTGCCTTTTGAGAGAGAGAGAAAGAAGAAGAGAGAGGATAGATAGATAGATAGATAGATAGATAGATAGATAGATAGATAGATAGATAGATAGACAGACAGACAGACAGACAGACAGAGAGAGATAGAGATAGAGATAGAGATAGAGATAGAGATAGAGATAGAGATAGAGATAGAGATAGAGATAGAGATAGAGATAGAGATAGAGATAGAGATAGAGATAGATAGATAGATAGATATGATATGATATGATAGATAAAAAGATAGAGATAGATAGATAGATAGATAGATAGATAGATGATAGATTGATAGATAGATAGATAGATAGATAGATAGATAGATAGATAGATAGATAGATAGATAGATAGATAGATAGATAGATGATAGAGGTGATAGAAAGAAAGAAAGAAAGAAAGAAAGAAAGAAAGAAAGAAAGAAAGAAAGAAAGAAAGAAAGAAAGAAAGATAGATCAGAGAGAAGATAGATGGATGGGTGGATGGATAGATGGATGGATTGAGAGAGATCATAGAGATAATAGATAGATAGATAGATAGATAGATAGATAGATAGATAGATAGATAGATAGATAGATAGATAGATAGATCATAGAGATGATAGGCAGACAGACAGACAGACAGACAGACAGACATATAGATAAAGATAGATAGGTAAATAGATGATAGATATGATAGATAGATAGATAGATAGATAGATAGATAGATAGATAGATAGATAGATAGATAGATAGATAGATGATAGATAGATAGATGATAGATAGATAGATAGATAGATAGATAGATAGATAGATAGATAGATAGATAGATAGATAGATAGATAGGCAGGCAGGCAGGCAGGCAGGCAGGCAGGCAGGCAGGCAGGCAGGCAGGCAGGCAGGCAGGCAGGCAGGCAGGCAGGCAGGCAGGCAGACCAACCAGACAGCCATAGAGAGAGGGGAGGGTGTAAATAAATGATAGAGATGATAGATAATAGATAGAGAGAAAGATAGATCATAGATAGATAAATAGATAGATGGAAGGAAGGAAAGAAAGAAAGAAAGGAAAGAAAGAAAGAAAGAAAGAAAGAAAGAATGAAAGAACAGCACCACAACATTCAAAAAGGTGCACATTCTAAGTAGCTTTTCATTGTTGCTGGATAGGTTAAAAATGCAGAGGTTTTCACTTAATGTAAACTGCAGAAATTTATTCCTCACCTTTTACTATAGGACCATAAAAGCCGGTATGGCCAAGGAGTTAGATAGCACAGGTTTAGACAAAGCTGTTGCTTTCACAGTGCAAAGCAATTTCCGTTGCCATAAAAGCAGGCACCATGCAACAGCCATCAAATGTGTACTGGTAGATTTGTGTAGCACCATAAATGGGGAGATTGAGTTAAGCCAGCTTGGGTGTTTGTGCATGTACTGAATCTTAAAGTGCTTGAATTTGCACAGTGCATTAAGCCACTGACACAAAGCAAGTTGAAATTAACCAAGTTTCAGAAATTATGCAAAAGCCGTTGACAAAAAGACAACTTCTTTAAGCTTAACGTCTAGGGAGATTCTCAGTCATCCAGGTGATAGCTGTCCCAAAAGTTGCTTTTTCCAAAGGCAACTGTACATTCTTTTCTTCCTATCCTACTCATCCAGGAAACTACAGCCAGAACTGAGGAAGCTTCTTGAAGGAGAAGCAAAATCTCTTTCAAGAAAAACACAAGAAACTCCAGTTGCCTTTTGAAGAAAAAAAAAAAAAGCACCTTTGCAGTCTTCTTTAAGCTTGTTGTTTAAACACAACCCATGTCTTGCCCCCATCTGGGTGTTTCAGATTTGCAGATTCCCCAAAGGGATTAGTCTCAAATGACATTTCGGGCATCTTGCTTTCAACATATCTTCCATAAATTAGAATAGAATAGAATAGGGTAGAATAGAGTAGAGTAGAGTAGAGTAGAGTAGAGTAGAATAGAATAGAATAGAATAGAATAGAATAGAATAGAATAGAATAGAATAGAATAGAATAGAATAGAATAGAATAGACAGAGTTGGAAGGGACCTTGGAGGTCTCCTAGTGCAACTCTCTGCTTAGGCAGGAAACCCTACACCACTTCAGACAAATAGTTATCCAAACATCTTCTTAAAAATTTCCAGTGTTGGAGCATTCACAACTTCTGGAGGCAACTTCTGTTCCACTGATTAATTGTTCTAATGGTCAGGAATTTTTTCCCCTTAGTTCTAGGTTGCTTCTTCAGATTAAGATTACTTCAGATTAACAGAGTTGGAAGGGACATTGTAGGTCATCTAGTCCAACCCCCTGTCCAAACAGACCCTATATCATTTTTGACAGATGCCAGTCCAGTCTCTTCTTGAAAGCTTCCAGTTATGAAGCTCCCACAACTTCTGAAGGCAACTTCTGATCCATTGGTTGATTTCTCTCTCCTTGACTAGTTTCCACCCATTGTTTTTTGTCCTGCCCTCAAGTGCTTTGGAGAATAAGTTGACCCCCTCCTCTTCTTTGTGGCAACCCCTGAGATATTGGAAGACTGCTATCATGTCTCCCCTGGTCCTTCTTTTCATTAAACCAGGCATACCCAGTTCCTGCAACCGTTCTTCATATGTTTTAGTCTCCAGTCCCCTCATCATCTTTGTTCCTCTTCTCTGCACTTTTTCTAGAATCTCAACATATTTTTTACATCATGGCAACCAGAAGTGGATGCAGGATTCCAAGTGTGGCCATACCAAGACATTATAAAGTAGTATTAATACTTCACGTCATCTTGACCGAACTTTCAGAGGCTCAATATAATACTATATAATATAATTGCTTTTTTTTTTCATTTTCAATCCCTGTTTACAAAGAACAGGGAAAAGAAGCATATATTTACTTAACTTGTTTGTTTTCAAAATCCAGTCTTTAAATTTTAAATTTACATTTGAATGTTTCTTTACAGTCTTCATAGAGGGATGTAGGGTTAGGCTTAACCAGCGGTGGGCTCCTGGGGGTTCGCAGGGGTTTGAGAGAACCCCCCAAATCCCACTCTTGGCTGGCCATGCCCATCCTGCCCCCCCTCCCAGGAGTCCTCAAGGGGCCCATTTTGGATGCAGGTAAGTGCAGGGTGCATACGGAGGCTTGGGGAGGGTGAAAAATGGGCCTACTGGAAGTTCAGGAAGGCCAGAAACTGGCCCGTTTAAACTCTCCAGAGGGTTTCCATAGCCTGGGGAGGCCTTTCTCACCCTTCCGGTGGCTCAAGGAAAGCCATTGGACCCCAGGGAGGACAAAAACGCCCCCTCCCTGCAGGATGAAGGAGGCTGAATAGGCTACACCCACCATAGCCACACCCCTGGCTAAGTTTTTGAAGCCCACCCCTAGAGTTAGTGTATTATTCAGAGTCTAAGACACCCCCCCAAAAAAGAGCATGGAAATGATGTACACTGAATACAGTCATTTTTGGCCTCCCGAAGCCCCGCCCCCGCATCCCATTTTTGCAAAAAAATGGCCCATTTTTCGTAAAAACTAGGGATTTTTGCCTTTCCCCAGCCCCTCAGAAGCACTCTGCAGGCTTCAGCAGGGCTGGGGAAAGGCAAAAATGCCCCTGTTTTGTGAAATGAGGACAACCCCCCCCCTTTTTTTCTTACTTACCTCTTTGAAATCTTGGTGCGTCTTATACAGCAGTGCATCTTATAGTCTGAAAAATACGGTAACCCTAAGCCTCCCATTCTACAGCTCGATCATCATTCTCCATACTTGCTCTTCTTTAAATATGTTCTAGCCAGAACAGCTGACTTTTTTTTTTTAGGTGTCTTACAATTGTATGAATAATTCCAAACACTCTGATTTTTTTGCTAACCTTCTACCCTACCACCACCACCCCTGCCCCAACACAGCTAGTTCTTCTGATCGTGTTAAGCTACCTTATTCCACTCTGCGTGGTGTTTCCACCTCCAGCCTAGTACAATATTGGTTGCTTTGAACCGCAGAATTCTTAGGTCTGTTCGGCTGTCATGCAGTGAGGAGATTTCACAACTGTAAGGTTGGATCTTTCGGCATCAACACCTCCTCTTGTGCCAAATCCATTTGATCTTCTCATGCTTGGCGGCATTTCAAGAACAGCCTTAGTTTAGCTTTCCTTGAAACAGTCTGTAGAGATTCTCAGTCATCCAGGTCATTCAGGTCCCAAAAATGCTTTTTGAGAAGGCAACTGGACTTTCTTGTTTTTTTTTTCTTTTGAAGACATTTGACTTCTCATCCAAGAAGCTTCTTCAGCTCCGTACCAGTTGCAACGGGATCCGGAACCCGCCACTGGTTGTCTGCCACACCTATTGATCACTGCCCCCTGCCTTTTATCCCCAGAACTAGGGTGGGTTTTTGCTAGCAGCAGTGGCTCTTCCATATCAAGGACCAGCCCATAGATTTCCACTGTTCTCCTCTCCTCTGCCTTCTGTGCATCCGCGCTTCAAGCACTGGACCCAGCTGTTCCTCCTTTTCCTCATCAGCCACCTCCAGGCCTGGGGGCTGTTGACTTCTCCATCTCAGGGCTGACAGACAGCCCAGGCTTCACCTCTGTCTCTCTCTCTTTCTCTCTGCTAGCTCCATTCTTTCTTCCCCCTCGGATCTCTCAGGTTGCCTTGATGCTTATCCTGACTCCCATGCCTCCTCCTCATCTGATTCGGCTGCTGGAGGGGATGGCAGCCTACAGGCCACAACATTAAGAGCCGAGGTGGCGCAGCGGTTAGAGTGCAGTACTGCAGGCCACTGAAGCTGACTGCTATCTGCAGTTCGGCGGTTCAAATCTCACCGGCTCAAGGTTGACTCAGCCTTCCATCCTTCCGAGGTGGGTGAAATGAGGACCCAGACTGTGGGGGCGATATGCTGATTCTTTAAACTGCTTAGAGAGGGCTGAAAGCCCTATGAAGCGGTATATAAGTCTAACTGCTATTGCTAATATTCCTTGCAGACAGCTGGTCATTTGCATCCTTTTCGAATGCTTCAACGACCCTCTCTCAGCAGTTTACAGAGTCAGCCTATTGCCCCAACAAGAATCTGGGTCCTCATTTTACTGACCTCAGAAGGATGGAAGGCTGAGTCAACCTTGAGCCGGTCAGGATTGAACTGCTGGCAGTCAGCAGAGTTAGTCTGCAGTTCTGCAGTCTAACCAGTGTGCCACCACGGTTCTATCTTCCAAAGTGTTAGTAAAAGTCTTTATTTTCTTATAAGGAACTAGAGGTAGCAATTGCTCAAACATAGGGAATGAAAAATTTCACGATGTGTGGTCCAAAAATAATTATTTATTGCTGTCACATAACCAGTTTTATGCTGACACATGATAGCACCATCAGTTATGGATTGAAGGCAGAGGTGAAATTCAGCAGGTTCTGACAGGTTCTGGAGAACCAGTCGCTGAAATTTTGAGTGGTTCGGAGAACTGGCAAATACCAGGTCTGGCTGGCCCCAGAGTATGGTGGGAATGGTGATTTTTTAAATATCCTTCCCCCAGGAGTGGGGAGGGAATGGAGATTTTGCAGTATCCTTCCTCTGCCACACCCATCAAGCCACGCCCACAGAACTGGTAGTAAAAAGAGATCACCACTGATTGACAGCATCTAAGATAATCTTATAGCAATAGCAATAGCAGTTAGACCTATATACCGCTTCATAGGGCATTCAGCCCTCTCTAAGCGGTTTACAGAGTCAGCATATTGCCCCCAACAACAATCCTGGTCCTCATTTTACCCACCTCGGAAGGATGGAAGACTGAGTCAACCTTGAGCCGGTGAGATTTGAACCGCCGAACTGCAGAACTGCAGTCAGCTGAAGTAGCCTGCAGTGCTGCATTTAACCACTGTGCCACCTCGGCTCTTCCTCGGAAGCAAAAAAAAAAAAGGGGGGGGGAATCCAATCCTTTGACTTGTAGAATATAGAATGACATTTTCCAGACTACCACAGCTATCTCATGGCCTTTAAAAAAAATGTGTTACATTCCTAATTTCTTGCCAATCAGTCACAAACCCAACCTCAAAGCCTTAGATTCCCCCAGCTTTGTTCGTTGTGAAGGATCAGTGTGCAGACAGCACACTCAACTGGCCTCACAAGAAAACTGTCCAATCCAAAATAGATAGTTCTGTCATTGTGCAAATGAGGGAGGGGGCCAGGGACGTGCAGTCAGGGGAGGCGGGGCCTCACCAGTGTCATGAGGAAGAGAAAAGAATTTTTAAAATAATTAAAAAGGCTAAGGTAGTTCCTGCCAGACTCCAGAGTTACAGTGACTCTGAGTCTGCTTAGTGATAACTGTAGGGGGAGTTGAAAGAACTGTGGGCCTCCTTTGCATAAGGAATTTTTCGCTTTTTAACCCATGCTCAGAGTTAAGCAAGGGTTAAAAGGCAAAAAATTCCTTATGCAAAGGAGGCACGTGATTCTCCCGCCTCCTGATCTGGGAGCAGCAAATCATGCCTTGCCTAAGTAAGTTGCTTTTTTATTTAATTTTTCACATTTTCATCATGGCGGGCGGACAAGAGGAGAGTTGAAATCCACAGCTGGAAAAGGTATGTGGATCGGACGGAGGGAGGGGGGGGATTCAAAATGATAATTTAATTTGTAATTTTCGTGAGGAATTTGTGTGTGTGTGTGTGTGTGCGCGCGTGCATGTGTTTCTTTCAGGTGGGGCGAGGCGGTTCTGTGGTTTTGTTTTTTTTAACCAATAAACAGTTGGTTTTTTTTTTTAAAAAAAAAGCATATTCGGCCCGTGTGTGCGAAGCATGTGCTCCCCAAACCAGTTGTTAAATCGGTTGCTAACTTAGACAATCTGGGTCTTTTTGTACGAATAAGACAGCGAAGAGCAATTTTGAGACACTTTTTTGAGGGAATTTTTTTTTTTTTTTTGGTACAAATCTTTGGCCAAGTGCCAAACCTGCAATTTTGTCCATTTGATGCAAGGCCCCAAATATATTCAGGAATGGAGAGTTTGCAAATGTCTCTTTGTATGGTTGATTTCTGTCTTTCGCTGTTGCAGTTTAGAATTCTGTCTGTGTTTAGGTCTCTGTATGTTTTCATCTTTCATCTGTTTTCATTTCTGGCTGTTTTTTTATAATGGTGCTCAGCTGTTCTTATTTTTCCCTGACGTCACTTTGATGATTTATTTAGGAAGGGATTTTATCAATTCCTGTGTAGTTGTTTTTTTTCTTTCTTCAAAAAATTGGATTCCAATATTTTAGCACCACAGACATAGGTTCTAAAAACATACAGTCTTTGTTTTATGGAATCATTTCATTCCTTCCACCACTCCTCTCTCCTTTTCTCTTTTCCATTTTGTGCTTTTTTTCTTATTTATTTCTGTAGCAAATGACAGCCCTTAGTTTTGTCGGATAGAAAAAGAAGAAAAGATAGACAGAGAGGAAGGAAGGAAGGAAAGAAGGAAGAAAGAAAGGAAGGAAGGAAAGAAGGAAAGAAAGAAAGAAAGAGAAAGAAAGAGATAGAGAAAGAGAAA
This sequence comes from Thamnophis sirtalis, assembly GCF_051295495.1. Classification (NCBI taxonomy): domain Eukaryota; kingdom Metazoa; phylum Chordata; class Lepidosauria; order Squamata; family Natricidae; genus Thamnophis; species Thamnophis sirtalis. The sequence continues at coordinate 6,500,358 of NW_028261385.1, forward strand.
GAGGGGAAGAGAGAAAGAGAGGGAGAGAATGAAAGAAAGAAGAAGATAAACAGAGAGGAAAGAGAGAGAGAGAAAGTAAATAAGAAAGATAGAAAGAATGAGGAAGGAAAGAAGGAAGGAGAGAAAGAGGGGGAGAGAAAGAGAGAATGAAGAAAGAAGAAAAGATAAATAGAGGAAAGAAAGAGAGAGAGAAAGAGAGAGAGAAAGAGAAAGAAAGGAGAGAGTAGATAGAGAAAGAAAAAAAGAAAGAAAAAAGAGAAAGAAGGAAAGAAAGACAAAGAAAAAATGAAAGAGAAAGAGAGAGAAAGAAAGAAAAGAGAGATTAGAGAGAGAATGAAAGAAAAAGAAAGAAAGAAAAAAGAGAAAGGAAAGAAAGAGACAAAGAAAAAAAGAAAGAGAAAGAGAGAGAAAGAAAGAAAAGAGAGAGAAGGAGGAAAAAGAGCAAGAATTAAAAACGAGAGAGAAATAAGAAAGAAAAACAGAGAGAGAGAGATAGAAGTTCTCATTGGAAAGTTGTTAATAGCAGCCTAAATCAACTAGGGAAATCATACAAATTTACCGTACCCCATATTTTCTCCAGCGCAACATTTTTTTTTTGCTCTGTTTAACGGCGGAAACATTCTACCCCCCCTGCAGTCCTGTTAAAGCTATGCTCCTTTCCCTCAAATGCCCCATGGCAGCCAAATACAGGAGCTTGATTGGCATTTGGAATGCCCCATTATCCTGGCAGGAGTTGGCATCTCCCCCGAATGGCTCAAATTACCATATCCCAGGACAGCAGAATCTGCTTCAAGCAACTCCTTCTTCTTCAGAGGGCATTCGTAGCAATAGGCGGCCTGGTGCACAAAGCACCAGAGATAGAAAGAGGGGGAGGAGAGGGGCCAGATTAAAATTAAAAAAATTAGCCCCTCCCACTCCTCCCAATGTCGGTCATCTCGATGCCCTGGCACCTTCCTGAGGGTCAGCTGACCCCAGAGAAAGAGCTAGACAAAGTCCCCACATTTTTCTTGGAAAGATACTTCTCAACCTTGAAGCTGACCTGACTGAAGCCATCTTTCAGCTGAGGGATGGGGAGGGGGGGATTTGAGATAATTGGGACTTTGCAACCAAAATAAAATACTTTCTCTTTGTTGTGGTCCGCCGGCAGCCAGCAGAGCTGGCAGCAGAGTCAGAAAGTGAAGAGGTTGGGGAGGAACATGGAACAGTCCTGGGGGTTGAGGAATGAGGTCTCTGCGTCGGAGGCAGAGAGGGAGTTAGACAGCAGTGAGGCAGAAGAACAGCTGGAGCCTGTTCCCAGTGTGTGCACGTGCAGAGCTGCCAGAAGACAAGAATAACTAAGAAAATAGGGTTGAATCAAGACTAAAGGCACCTTGGAGGTGATTGGCCCCTCCCAGAGGAAACAAAAGAGGAACGAATGGGGAGTGGGATTTTGCAGGAAACAATATGTTCATTTTGGTCCAGAAAGTTCATTTTCGGATTGCAAGAGACTCTGTGCCAAGTTTTGCTTTGCCCTTTGTTTGGAAGCCAGTTATCTGGCAGCACTCCAAACGAGATAAGGTGCGTGTGGATAAACATTCCTCTGAAAGACTGTTTGCTAAAGCCTTGCTGACTATCAATGAAAGGAATTCACACTCGTGTAAAGAAAAGAGGTTTTGTCGGGACCAAGACTTTGCTTCTTCTTTTTTTTCAATTTCATATATACATTCACAATTATATGATCTCATAACTGTTATTAATAATATGTATTTATAACAATTTTTCCCTACTGTTGACAATATACTTGAAGATTGCTTTTTTATCATCCCATAGATCCATCTTATCTTACAACAGTCCTACTTCTTCTTCCCTCCCTCCCTCTTTCCTTCCTCGTTTCTTCTCTCCTACTCCCCTTCCTTCCCTCCCTCCTTCCCCTTCCCTCCTTCTCTCCTTCCCTCCTTTCTTTTCTCCTTCTCTCCTTCCTTTCCTCCTTCCTTCCCCCTTCCTTCTCTCCTACATTCCCTCCTTCCTTCCCTCCTTTCTTCTCTCCTTCTCTCCTTCCTTCCCTCCTTCCTTCTTTCCTTTCTTCTCTCCTTCTCTCCTTCCTTCCCTCCTTCCTTCCCTCCTTGCTTCCCTCCCTCCTTCCCTCCCTCCTTCCTACCCCCTTTCTTCTCTTTCTTCTCTCCTTCCTTCCTTCCTCCTCTCCTTTCCCTTCTCTCCTTCCCCTTCCTCCCCTTTCCCCTTCCTCTCTTCTTCCCATTCCTCCCCTCTTTCCTACTCTTACATTCCCTCCCATTCTTCCTCTGCCTTTCCCTTTCTCCTATTCCTTTGCTTCTTGCTTTCTAAGGAAGCCTGGGTCAGAACACTCTTTGGGAACCAAGGACTTTCTCGCACCTGGTCAGAGGAAGGAGGAGCGATGTTGCCAGGCAACCAGACGGAACTGTGATTGGACCATGGGACTGACTGTTTTGAGGAAGTGGGAAACTTTTACTTTTAATTAGGTGGAAACCGCAGGAAACCTTCAGAGTTGGTTTTCACCAGATCTGTGCTAATAATATATATCCAATAAAGCCATTGGGAGGCATTCATGTGCCTTGGAGTTTTCCTTGCTAGGGATGTATTACTTGGAAACCTGACAATACCTCTTCCTTTGTCCCGGTTGGGCTTTCAACGCTAGGCTTACTCTGGGTAATGGGATAATCACGTCTTTCCATTTGATAGCAGCCTCTCCATCCCAAAAGTGCCCAGAGTGTTTTGCAAGCGGTAGGCTCGATGGAATTGGACATGACAGCTGCTTTCAGCCAAAACACCCCCCCACCCCCCAAAAAAATCCGTTGAAAGGGTTAGCGCTCGAAGCTCTAATTTTAAGAAGGCCTTTGACAGCTTTGATGGAAAGTGCACACAGCTGGATCCGTCGCCGTTTCAAGCGAGCCCAAGAACCAGCATTGTGCGTATGTTGTGTGGTTGTGCAGGCCTCCCATTGTACGATTAAAAGTCTAATGCAAAAGGGGGGACGCTGCGGTTTGTGTAGCCAATTCTCGATGCGGGCTGTGACAAAAGGGATTGTCAGGCAGCTGCGCGGCTGCCAAATCCGGAGAAGTAGCGATATTTATAAAGCGGAAATATATCCCTGGATAAAGTTGGAATAGATCCTGGTAGACCGGCAGCAATCTGGGGCGGACTGTAACCCGAATCCCGGCGGAGCTATTGCGTGCGTTATTAAGGAAAAATGGTTTTAAAGGCTGGCTGTGAATGTTATATCTCAGATTGCAATAATTAACTGCTCTTTCATTAGGCCAGTAACATGGGAGTCAACTGGCTTTAAACATTAATTGATTGAGTTCCTGGGTAATTGAAATGTTTTAACTGAGAGATCCTGCATCACAACTTCTCATCATCTGGGGTATGGTTAATAGACACAAATATAAGGCTACCTGAGAGACCGCCTCCTGCCGATTACCTCCCCATAGACCGATTAGATCTCACAGGTTAGGTCTCCTCCGGATTCCATCTGCCAGCCAATGTCGGCTGGCGACTCCCCGGGGGAGAGCCTTCTCTGTTGCAGCTCCAGCCCTCTGGAATGACCTCCCCGTGGAGATCCGGACCCTTACTACCCTCCCGGCCTTCCGCAAAGCCACCAAGTCCTGGCTGCTCCAGCAGGCCGGGGGCTTGTGAAATATCCAGCCCCACGGAAACTGTGAATGTTGCATATTTTAAAGTGTTGTTTTGTTTATTTATCCCCTTCCCTTGTTTATTGTAAGCCGCCCGGAGTCCTTCGGGAGTGGGCGGCATACAAGACCAATAAACTCAACTCAACTCAACTTTTTATCTACGATGCCCCTCATCTCTTGATAGAAGATAATATTTGCAGCTCAGGGTTGAATTGAAGGATCCTTGGTGCTCTCCGATCTTGGTTGTTGGCTTGAAGATGTTTCATTACCCAAATAAGTAACATCATCAGTGCTAGTAGGGAGTAGAACTTGCTCTCTGTTTATATAGAGGTGGTTTGTCCTGCCACTGTTGGTTGGAGAGGTACAGGTACAGATTAACAGAGTTGGAAGGGCCTTGTAGGTCATCTAGTCCAACCCCCTGCCCTGCAAAACTTTACACCGTTTTTGAGAGATGGCAGTTCCAGTTTCTTCTTGAAAGCTTCCAGCGATGAAGCTCCCACAACTTCTGAAGGCAACTTCTGTTCCATTGGTTGATTGCCCTCACTGTCAGAAAAAATCTCCTTATTTCTAGGTTGAATCTCTCCTTGTTCAGTTTCCATCCATTGTTCCTTCTCTGGCCTTCAGGTGCTTTGGAAAACAGCTTGACCCCCAGCCCCATAAAGATTGGAACTCTCATGTCTCCCCTGGCCCTTCTCTTAACTAGAGTAGCCATGCCCAGTTCTTACAACCGTTGATCATATGTTTTTAGCCTCCAGTTTTTAATCATCTTGGTTGCCCTTGGATGTTCCATGGTTAAGCTGTTCTCCAAAGCACCTAAAGGCAGGATTAGTTCCCATCCATTGCTTGAAGCAGTGGATGGAACAATGGATGGAAACTAATCAAGGAGAGAAGCAACCTAGAACTAAAGAGAAATGTCCAGACAATGAGAACAATACATTAATGGAAACCTCCAGTGCTGGAGCATTCACAACTTCTGGAGGCAAGTTGTTCCACTGATTAATTGTTCCCAAAGTCAGGAAATATCTCCTTAGTTCCAGTTTGCTTCTCTCCTAAATTAGTTTCCATCCATTGCTTCTTGTTCTGCCTTCAGAGAATAACTTTGGAGAATAGCAAACTCTGAAAAACAAGAATTTCTTCTTCTCTGTGCGACAGTCCCTCAAGTACGGGAAGACTGCTATCTTGACACCTCCTACTCCTTCTCTTCATCACACTGGACATACCTTGTTGCCACATTGTGGTGAGATGGATAGCAAACAAATTTAATAAGTAGAATGTAAAAATAAAATAGTTTCCTCAATCATTCATATTTCAACCCTATGACTACCATTAAGTATTGCACCTTAAAAATTCTTGACAAATGTATCTTGTCTTTTTATGTACACTGAGAGCATCTTCACCAAAAACAAATTCCTTGTGTGTCCAATCACACTTGGTCAATAAAGAATTCTATTCTATTCTATTCTATTCTATTCTATTCTATTCTATTCTATTTCCTTCCCTTCCCTTCTATTCTATTCTATAGAATGTATCTTGTCTTTTTATGTACACTGAGAGCATCTTCACCAAAAACAAATTCCTTGTGTGTCCAATCACACTTGGTCAATAAAGAATTCTATTCTATTCTATTCTGTTCTGTTCTGTTCTGTTCTGTTCTATTCTATTCTATTCTATTCTATTCTATTCTATAGAATGTATCTTGTCTTTTTATGTACACTGAGAGCATCTTCACCAAAAACAAATTCCTTGTGTGTCCAATCACACTTGGTCAATAAAGAATTCTATTCTGTTCTGTTCTGTTCTGTTCTGTTCTGTTCTGTTCTATTCTATTCTATTCTATTCTATTCTATTCTATTCTATTCTATTCTATTCTATTCTATTCTATTCTATAGAATGTATCTTGTCTTTGTTATGTACACTGAGAGCATCTGCACCAAAAACAAATTCCTTGTGTGTCCAATCACACTTGGTCAATAAAGAATTCTATTCTATTCTGTTCTGTTCTGTTCTGTTCTGTTCTATTCTATTCTATTCTATTCTATTTCCTTCCCTTCCCTTCTATTCTATTCTATAGAATGTATCTTGTCTTTTTATGTACACTGAGAGCATCTTCACCAAAAACAAATTCCTTGTGTGTCCAATCACACTTGGTCAATAAAGAATTCTATTCTGTTCTGTTCTGTTCTGTTTCTGTTCTGTTCTGTTCTATTCTATTCTATTCTATTCTATTCTATTCTATTCTATTCTATTGTATAGAATGTATTTTGTCTTTTTATGTACACTGAGAGCATCTTCACCAAAAACAAATTCCTTGTGTGTCCAATCACACTTGGTCAATAAAGAATTCTATTCTGTTCTGTTCTGTTCTGTTCTGTTCTGTTCTGTTCTATTCTATTCTATTCTATTCTATTCTATTCTATTCTATTCTATTCTATTCTATAGAATGTATCTTGTCTTTGTTATGTACACTGAGAGCATCTTCACCAAAAAACAAATTCCTTGTGTGTCCAATCACACTTGGTCAATAAAGAATTCTATTCTATTCTATTCTATTCTATTCTATTCTATTCTATTCTATTCTATTCTATTCTATTTCCTTCCCTTCCCTTCTATTCTATTCTATAGAATGTATCTTGCCTTTTTTATGTACACTGAGAGCATCTTCACCAAAGACAAATACCTTGTGTGTCCAATCACACTTGGTCAATAAAGAATTCTATTCTGTTCTGTTCTGTTCTGTTCTATTCTATTCTATTCTATTCTATAGAATGTATCTTGTCTTTGTTATGTACACTGAGAGCATCTGCACCAAAAACAAATTCCTTGTGTGTCCAATCACACTTGGTCAATAAAGAATTCTATTCTATTCTATTCTATTTCCTTCCCTTCCCTTCTATTCTATTCTATAGAATGTATCTTGCCTTTTTTATGTACACTGAGAGCATCTTCACCAAAGACAAATACCTTGTGTGTCCAATCACACTTGGCTGATAAAGAATCCTATTCTATTCTATTCTATTCTATTCTATTCTATTCTATTCTATTCTATTCTATTCTATAGAATGTATCTTGTCTTTTTATGTACACTGAGAGCATCTTCACCAAAAACAAATTCCTTGTGTGTCCAATCACACTTGGTCAATAAAGAATTCTATTCTGTTCTGTTCTGTTCTGTTCTGTTCTGTTCTGTTCTGTTCTGTTCTGTTCTATTCTATTCTATTCTATTCTATTCTATTCTATTCTATTCTATTCTATTCTATTCTATTCTATAGAATGTATCTTGTCTTTGTTATGTACACTGAGAGCATCTTCACCAAAAACAAATTCCTTGTGTGTCCAAATCACACTTGGTCAATAAAGAATTCTATTCTATTCTATTCTATTCTATTCTATTCTATTCTATTCTATTCTATTCTATTCTATTCTATTTCCTTCCCTTCCCTTCTATTCTATTCTATAGAATGTATCTTGCCTTTTTTATGTACACTGAGAGCATCTTCACCAAAGACAAATACCTTGTGTGTCCAATCACACTTGGTCAATAAAGAATTCTATTCTGTTCTGTTCTGTTCTGTTCTGTTCTATTCTATTCTATTCTATTCTATAGAATGTATCTTGTCTTTGTTATGTACACTGAGAGCATCTGCACCAAAAACAAATTCCTTGTGTGTCCAATCACACTTGGTCAATAAAGAATTCTATTCTATTCTATTCTATTCTATTTCCTTCCCTTCCCTTCTATTCTATTCTATAGAATGTATCTTGCCTTTTTTATGTACACTGAGAGCATCTTCACCAAAGACAAATACCTTGTGTGTCCAATCACACTTGGCTGATAAAGAATCCTATTCTATTCTATTCTATTCTATTCTATTCTATTCTATTCTATTCTATTCTATTCTATTCTATTCTATTCTATTCTATTCTATTCTATTCTATTCTATTCTATTCTATTCTATTCTATTCTATTCTATTCTATTCTATTCTATTCTATAGAATGTATCTTGTCTTTTTATGTACACTGAGAGCATCTTCACCAAAAACAAATTCCTTGTGTGTCCAATCACACTTGGTCAATAAAGAATTCTATTCTGTTCTGTTCTGTTCTGTTCTGTTCTGTTCTGTTCTGTTCTGTTCTATTCTATTCTATTCTATTCTATTCTATTCTATTCTATTCTATTCTATAGAATGTATCTTGTCTTTGTTATGTACACTGAGAGCATCTGCACCAAAAACAAATTCCTTGTGTGTCCAATCACACTTGGTCAATAAAGAATTCTATTCTATTCTATTCTATTCTATTTCCTTCCCTTCCCTTCTATTCTATTCTATAGAATGTATCTTGACTTTTTTATGTACACTGAGAGCATCTTCACCAAAGACAAATACCTTGTGTGTCCAATCACACTTGGTCAATAAAGAATTCTATTCTATTCTGTTCTGTTCTGTTCTGTTCTGTTCTGTTCTATTCTATTCTATTCTATTCTATTCTATTTCTATTCTATTCTATTCTATAGAATGTATCTTGCCTTTTTTATGTACACTGAGAGCATCTTCACCAAAGACAAATACCTTGTGTGTCCAATCACACTTGGCTGATAAAGAATCCTATTCTATTCTATTCTATTCTATTCTATTCTATTCTATTCTATTCTATTCTATAGAATGTATCTTGTCTTTTATGTACACTGAGAGAATCTGCACCAAAGACAAATTCCTTGTGTGTCCAATCACACTTGGCCAATAAAGAATTCTATTCTATTCTATTCTATTCTATTCTATTCTATTCTATTCCCTTCCCTTCTATTCTATTCTATAGAATGTAGCTTGTCTTTTTATGTACACTGAGAGCATCTTCACCAAAAACAAACTCCTTGTGTGTCCAATCACACTTGGTCAATAAAGAATTCTATTCTATTCTATTCTATTCTATTTCCTTCCCTTCCCTTCTATTCTATTCTATAGAATGTATCTTGTCTTTTTATGTACACTGAGAGCATCTTCACCAAAAACAAATTCCTTGTGTGTCCAATCACACTTGGCCAATAAAGAATTCTATTCTATTCTATTCTATTCTATTCTATTCTATTCTATTCTATTCTATTCTATTCTATTCTATTCTATTCTATTCTATTTCCTTCCCTTCCCTTCTATTCTATTCTATAGAATGTACCTTGTCTTTTTATGTACACTGAGAGCATCTTCACCAAAACAAACTCCTTGTGTGTCCAATCACACTTGGTCAATAAAGAATTCTATTCTGTTCTGTTTTGTTCTGTTCCGTTCCATTCCATTAATCACAGTTTAGCCCTCTAGACTTCTCAGTCTAGGGCTTTCTTTGGTAATTTTTTTTCCCCATGAAAATTTGAATCTCTTCCATCTTTCTCCGTAACATGCGATAGTGGATTGATCAAATCAGTTGTCTTTTTTTTTTTTTGCCTAAGACATCCCCCAAAGCCGTTCTTTTTAACAAAGGATGAAAATGACCCTTCAGAACAAGATCTGCTAGTTTATAAAGTAACCAAGCACACAAGGGTTGAACAAAAATCAAGGAGGACTGATGTAATGCACTGGAGCATTAATTAAAAGGAGCTAAGTAACTCGGTAATCAGGTTAAAAAAAACAAAAAACCTTTCCTACATTTTCTTCAACCGCACTCTAAAAAATACACTTCTATTGATTGCTTTAATGGAGAGAGAGTTTCGTTTTCAGAGCAATCTTTTTACTATCCTATATCTAAGATATTTAGATAGGCAATCTTCTTTCTTCACACACACACACAAGCATGCACTTGGAAAAGGAAGGAAGGAAGGGAGGGAGAAGGGGAAGAAGAAAGGAAGGAAGGGGAGGGGACAGTGGTGGGTTTCAAAAATTGTTCGAACCTACTCTGTGGGTGTGGCCTCCTTTGTGGGAGTGGCTTGCCATGCATGTGACCGGATGGGAGTGGCTTGCCACCCATGTGACCGGATATGAAGATGCCGACGAGACCTGTCAGAACCACCTTAAATTACCTCTCACACAGCACTGGCATGCATAAGAATAGGATGTAAACTTGTTTTTTGAAAGGCATCTTTGGTTTGCGTTAAAACAACTTCAACACACACAATGTTCTGATTGCACCACAAACGCAGTAGTCATCCTTACCTTTCACAGAGGCACTGAGTTTTATAAATAGGAGCATGATAGTATAGAATAATCATATCCAAGGACCAGTGGTGGGTTTCATAAAATTTTGGAACCTCTTCTGTAGGTGTGGCCTGCTTTCCGGATCCACTGGTGGAACCTCTTCTAACCGGTTCGGTAGATTTGACGAACTGGTTCTACCAAATAGGTGCCAACTGGTAGGAACCCATCTCTGGGAGGGGAGGAGGGAGGGAGAAAGGAAGGAAAGAGGGAGGGAGGAGGGAGGAAAGAAGGAAGGAAAGGAAGGAGGAGGAAGGGAGGGAGAAAGGAAATAAGGGGAGAAGGAAGGAAGGAAGGAGAGTGAAGGTGGGAGGGAGGGGGGGAGAAAGGAAGGAAGTTCCTTCCTTCGATCCTGACTAACTCAGCCTTCCATCCTTCTGAGGTTGGTAAAATGAGGACCCAGATTGTTGGGGGCAATATTCTGAATCTGTAAACCACTGTGTAAAGCACTGTGAAGCAGAATATAAATCTAAGTGCTGTTGCTATTCCTTCCTTCCTTCCTTCCTTCTTTCCTTTCTCCATCCCTCCCTCCTTCTCCCCTTCCTTCCTTCTTTCTTCTTGCCTCCCTCCCTCCTTCCTTCCTTTCTCCCTCCCTCTCACTGATGCAGTGGTTAGAATGCAGTACTACAGTTAAACTCAAACCATTGTCTGGAGTTCGATCATGACTAGTTCAAAATTGACACAGCCTTCCATCCTTCCGAGGTGGGTAAAATGAGAACCCAGATTGTTGGGGACAAGAAGGTGACTGTAAACCGCTTAGAGAGGGCTGTGAAAGTACTGTGAAGTGGTATATAGCAATAGCAATAGCAGTTAGACTTATATACCGCTTCATAGGGCTTTCACCCCTCTCTAAGCGGTTTACAGAGTCAGCATATCGCCCCCACAGTCTGGGTCCTCATTTCACCCACCTCGGAAGGATGGAAGGCTGAGTCAACCTTGAGCCGGTGAGATTTGAACCGCCGAACTGCAGCTAACAGTCAGCTGAAGTGGCTGCAGTACTGCACTCTAACCACTGCTCCACCTCGGCTCTCTAAGTCTAAGTCAGAGGTGCGTTCTTATCTATCTGGTCTGGTTTAGCCAAATAGGTAGAACCATAAAAGTTCTATGATCGGTGGTGCCATCATGGTTTTCTGTTCTGTATATTTTTTTTAAAATCTTCATTAAAATATCTAATTTTTATTCATCTTTAAATGTTGTGCGCATGCGCAGATGCATGCGCAGATTGTTTTGAATGAAAATGCGCACACATTTTTTGACTACTGAACCAGTAGTAATGGCGGCTAGAACCCCCCCCCCCTGTTAAAAGGACTATTGCTGTGATCTTCCTTTCTGGGTCCCCGCTCAACCCCTCCCCCATCTTTTCTTCCTTTCCAGCATCCGTGCCTTTAATTAATTCAACAGTGGAGACAAGATTTCACTCTAAATTGTCAACACATCTTTACTGAGCTCCTTTTATACCCTAACCCAAATGCATTTGTTTTCCTGTATTTTTTTATTAAACAGAAGAAAAAGAAAAAGAAAAGAAACATCAAAAGCCAGAGGAGGATGATATTTCAGCCAAGTTGCTCCTGCTTGAAGTCAGCTTTTCAAAGATAAATCTCAGTTGCCCCAAAGCCTCCTGGCACCTTTCTTTGAGAATCTTGGGTTGATTTACACAAAACACTTCATTGCTATAAATCAAAAAGACACACATTCCATTGATTTACACCCAGCTGTTGTTTATGAGGCTCTGAATCTTCTCAGGTCAGAAATAATCTTCAAAGAGTGATCCTCCTGATTTTTAGTAGCTCTCTCCTTAGAAAAAGGGGGAGGAGGAGGAGAAGGATTAGACAGATTAACAGAGTTGGAAGGAACTTTATAGGTCATCTAGTCCAAACACACACACACACACACATCCGCACGAGCAGGAAACCCTACACCATTTCTGGACAATGGCAGTAAAGTCTCTTCTTGAAAGTCTCAACTGATGAAGCTCCCAAAACTTCTGAAGGCAACTTCTGTTCCATGGGTTGATTGTTCTCACTGTCAGAAAATTCTTCCTTATTTCTAGGTTGAATCCTTGGTCAGTTTCCATCCATGATTCCTTGTCTGGCCTTCAGGTGCTTTGGAAAATAGCTTGACCCTCTCCTCTCTGTGGCAGCCCCTCAAATATTAGAAGACTGCTATCATGTCTCCCCTGGTCCTTCTCTTCACTAGGCTAGCCATGCCCAATTCCTGCAACTGTTCTTCATATGTTTTAGACTCCAGTTCCCTCATCATCCTGGTTGCTCTTCTCCACTCTTTCTAGAGTCTCAACATCTATTTTGTAGTGTGGGGACCAAAACTGGATGCCGTACTCTAGGTGTGGTCTTACTAGGGCTTTATAGAGTGATACCTCACTTGATGTTGATTGTATCCCTCTGTTAATGCAATTTAGGATTGTGTTGGCTTTTTTGGGATGCCACTGCACATTGTTACTTCATATTTTAATTGGTTGTCTATTAAGACTCTAAGATCCCTCTCACAGTTACTGCTATTAAGCCTAGTTTCACCAGTCTATATTTGTACTTTTGATTTTTCTTATCTAAGTGTAAGACTCTACTTTTCTCTACATTGAATTTCATTTTGTTAGATAATGCCCAGTGTTCAAGTCTCTTAAGATCTATCTGGATCTTAAGCCTATCTTCTAGGGCGTTAGCTATTCCTGCCAGCTTAGTATCATCTGCAATTTGGTAAGTTCCCCTTTTTCCTCCCTCATCTAAGTTGTTTATGAAGATATGGAGGAGGAGGAGGAGGAGGAGGAGGAGGAGGAGGAGGAGGAGGAGGAGGAGGAGGAGGTGGTGGTGGTTCTGAAATGTCATTGTACAAAAATGATTAATCCAGCCAGATTTCATAACAAGGGACTCATTCATGGATGGAACTTGAAAAGTTTAATTGATATAATAAATCCCTGGAGCCAGGGTCAAGATTGCTTATTGCTCCAATAAGGTAGAAAACTGCACTTTTTCAACTTCATGGCCCATCTACAGATTGCTTCTAACTTAAAGGTTTTAGTATTTTTGGTGCTCTCTGAAATTGTTGTTTCTGAGCAGACATTTCATTACCAACCAGGGGAATATCGTCAGTGCGAGGAGGAACAGGAGGAGGAACAGGACAGGAACAGGAACAGCAGCAGGAGGAGGAGGAGGAGGAGGAGGAGGAGGAGGAGGAGGAGGAGGAGGAGGAGGAGGAGGAACAGGAGGAGGAGGAGGAGGAGGAGGAAAGGAAGAAGAAGAAGAAGAAGAAGAAGAAGAAGAAGAAAGAAGAAGAAGAAGAAGAGAAAAGGAGAAGGAGGAGAAGGAGGAGGAGAAGAAGAAGAAGAAGAAGGAAGAAGAAGAAGAAGAAAAGAAGAAGAAGAAAGATCCTTTTGTGCAGAAGAAGAATTTAATGCCATCTATTGATTTATTTAATAATAATTTAACACAGTGCTATTTATTTAAAATTGGAGTAACACTGAAACAGAGAGGTAGGTGATGGAGTTAGCAGGGGGAGGGAGAGGGGGAGGAAGAGGAAAGGAGGAGGAGGAAGAAGAAGAATCTTTAGAGGTTGGTTTTTTTCTTGTAACTAGAACTCAGGCTCCTGAAGGTTGTCCCCAAATCACCTCAATATCTTTGATGCTTAAAGTCCGACTAGAACTCACAGTCACCTAGTGATTGCCCCAAAATCACCAAGTTGGCTTTGCTGCCTACTGTAGGATTACAATTCATGGTCTCAGTTTTTAGCCTGTTGCCATAATCACATAAGCTATTGTAAAGTGCTTTGAAACGTTGGTTGTTGAATGTTGTATGTCAATCAATGTAAACAAATAAAGGAACATTGTTTCTTTACATTAAAGAAGAGATTCAGCTTGACTCGATGGGCATTTGGTGGTCCAGGATAGCAGAGATGACATTTCAAAATTCACTGGTTCAAACGGGGTCTTGAGTCTTCGTCTTGAGTCTTCTTGAAAATCCATTTTGCTGACGTTCGGCTTCTGGAGCCTCCTGATTCTCTCATAATCACAATATTTACCACTGTCATAATGGAATTCAAATCTTCGAGTGTGAAGACTTAATAATAAACCTCAATGACTAGGGGATGCTTCTTCAACATTATTTCCACCTAATTTATAATCAAGATGTTCAATTAATAATTTTCGGTGCTTTACACAGTGTTAAGTCAGCTGAAAAGGACTGAGTCTGCTCTCCCTTCATCATTACAGACAATTTTTTTTTTTTCATAATGCTGAGGTTGCATAATAATTTAACCAAAACTTGTTGGCAAAAAAAAAAGAACCTCTTTGAAGTCATCTAAATAGTGGGAGGCGATGTGACACTTTACATATGGCTCGATCTATGTTAAAAGATCAAGAGATGCAGTGGCTCAGTGGCTAAGATGCTGAGCTTGTCGATCAGAAAGGTCGGCAGTTTGGCAGTTCGAATCCCTACTGCAGCATAATGGAGTGAGCTCCTGTTACTTGTCCCAGCTTCTGCCAACCTAGCAGTTCGAAAGCACGTAAAAATGCAAGTAGAAAAATAGGAACCACCTTTGGTGGGAAGGTAACAGCGTTCCGTGCACCTTCCGCATTTAGTCATGCCGGCCACATGACCACGGAGACGTCTTCGGACAGTGCTGGCTCTTCAGTTTCAAAAGTGTTAAAGAGTGTCAGATTCTTTGGAGGGTGGTAGAAGTTAAGCTTGGGTGAAAGGGTTACAGGTAGTCCTTTACTTAGTGTAAGGTGTGAACGAGCATAGCTATACATACAGAGTTCAAACTAATTACTTTAGTATATATACACTGTATCCAGTTTTGGTCAACACAATATTAAAAAAAGTTGTTGAGACTCTGGAAAGAGTGCTGAGAAGAGCAATAGCACTAGCATCTTAGTCTTATATACCACTTCACAGTACTCTACAGCCCTCTCTAAGCAGTTTAAAGTCAGCACATTGCCCCCAGCAATCTGGGATCTCATTTTACTCACCTTGGAAGGATGGAAGGATGAGTCAACCTTGAGCCAGTGAGAATCGAACTGCCAAAATGCAGTCAGCTGGCAGTCAGCAGAAGTAGCTTGCAGTACTGCATTCTAACCACTGCGCCACCAAGGCTCTGCTAGGGTGATTATTGGGCTGACGGCTAAAATAAATGAAGAACACTTGCAGGAATTGTGTTGTGGGATACAGTGGCTCAGTGGCTAAGACGCTGAGCTTGTTGATCAGAAAGGTTGGCAGTTTGGCGGTTCAAATCCCTAGTGTCGCATAACAGAGTGAGTCCTGTTACTTGTCCCAGCTTCTGCCAATCTAGCAGTTTGAAAGTACGTAAAAATGCAAGTAGAAAAATAGGGACCACTTTGATGGGAAGATAACAGTGTTCGTGCGCCTTCAGCATTGAGTCATGCCAGCTACATGACCATGGAGACGTCTTTGGACAGCGCTGGCTCTTCAGCTTTGAAACAGAGATGAGCACTGCCCCCTAGAGTCAGGAACGACTAGCGCATATGTGCGAGGGGAAGCTTTCCCTTTCCCTTTCCCTTTTAGTTTAGTGAAAACATGGGAAGACATGACAGCAGTGTTCCATTATTTGAGAGGTTGCCACTGATGAAGAGGTCAACCTATTTTCCACAGCACCAGAAGGCAAGACAAGAAGCAATGGGTGGAAACTAATCAAGGAGAGAAGCAACCTAGAACCTAGAACTAAGGAGAAATATCATAATAGTGAGAACAATCAACCAGTGGAACAGTTTCCCTCCAGAAGTTGTCGGTGCCCCAACACTGGAGGTTTTCAAGAAGAGATTGGGCAATCATTTGTCTGAAATGGTAAAGGTTCTCCTCTACGAACAGGATGTTGACTTGATGACCTCCAATGTCCCTTCCAACTATGTTATTCTATGTTCTGTGTTTTGTCTATAATACAGGAATCTTCCCAGAGTGGCAACCTGCCCTTGGAACAATTAGATAAGGCTCCAAGGAACTTAAGCAGGGTCCATTCTAGAATTTCAATGGGTTGCACACTGATTCCAGTCTAGTTCCACACTTGATGTGCATTCACAACTTCTGGAGGCAAGTTGTTCCACTGATTAATTGTTTTCACTGTCGGGAAATTTCTCCTTAGTTCTAAGTTGCTTCTCTCCTTGATTAGTTTCCACTCATTGCTTCTTGTCCTGCCCTCAGGTGCTTTGGAGAATAAGTCAATATGAACAAGAAGTAATGGAAACCTATCAAGGAAAGATCAAAGCCTCTGAAGAACAGTTGCAGGAACTGGGTATGTCTAGTTAATGAAAAGAAGGACTAGGGGAGACATGATAGCAGTCTTCCAATATCTCAGGGGCTACCACAAAGAAGAGGGAGTCAAGCTATTCTCCAAAGCACCTGAAGGCAGGACAAGAAAGAATGGGTGGAAACTAATCAAGGAGAGAAGAAACTTAGAACTATGGGTGGAAATGGGTGGAAGCTTGTTGATGAGAGCTCCAAACTAGAAGTAAGGATAAATTTTCTGACTGTGAAAACTATCAACCAACAGGACAGCTTCCCTCATGGACCCTGGAGTTGTGGTGCTCCATCATTGGATGCTTTAAAAAATAACTGGACAATCAATTGACTGGGGTGACCAGTGGTGGGTTTCAAAAATTGTTGGAACCTACTCTGTGAGTGTGGCCTCCTTTGTGGGAATGGCTTCCCATCCATGTGACCGAATTGGAGTGGCTTGCCGCCCATGTGACCGGATATGAAATTATGAATTAGTACTTTGGTCGGTCCAAGTAGCTATTCAGAAACTCTGGCATTGAAGCATGCAAGTCTTAAAGCTGTCAAGTTACAAGACCCTTGCACCCCAACCCTTTAGAAAAAAAAACCAGGGGAGTTCAAACTTGACAGCTTTAAGACTTGTGGACTTTAACTCCCAGAATTCCTCCTCTCGCTCTTCATATTTGATGATGGGCGGATGGGGCGAGGGGAGAGAGACTGGAACCAGTTCTAAACGGCACAGTAGATTTGTGGAACCCCTTCTATAGATCCTTGCCAGTGGTGGGTTTCAAAAAATTTTGGAAAATCTTCCTGTAGGTGGCCTGTTTCTGGGTCACTGGTGAAACCCTCTTTTTAACCGGTTCGGTAGATTTAACGAACCAGTTCTACCGAATAGGTGCCAACTGGTAGGAACCCACCTCTGGGGGTGACATACGTTGTCCTATCTTGAGCAGGAGTTTGAAGTAGAAGACCTCCAAGGCAGGGGTGGAGGTCTTTTAGCAAGGGGTTCTCTGCCTGGTTGCTGGGGGTGTGGGCCTAGTGGGCGTAGCCTAGTCAGCCTTTCATTGAGCCTTTGGGAGGGTGAAAATGGCCTCCCCAAGCTTCGGAGACCCTCTGGAGGCCAGAAATGAGCTCATTTCTGGCCTTCCCAAACTTCCAATAGGCTTGTTTTTCACCCTCCCTGAGCTTCTGCACACGCTTTGCACTTACCTGCATCCCAAAATGTTGCTGTGTGGGGACTCCTGGGAGGGGAGGGGCAGGGTGGGCAGGGCCAGCCAGGAGTGGGGCTTGGGGGTTCTCAGAACTGCACAGAATCTTAGCGAGAGGTTCTCCCGAACCTCTGCGAAACTCCTCCACCCCATCCCCCTGCAGCCCTCCAAGGTCCTTCCCCTCCCTTTGGTTCTATGTTCTATTGAAAGGACACAAGAATTCAATTTGAGAGTGAATTCAATAAAATATTCAATGGTGGGCTATAACAGGAAAGGAACAGAACATCTGGGGCTGCTTCAGTTTTGGCAGTAGGAGATGACAATCTCAGGGTTGATGGATCCTTTAGAAGTTATTAACTGCGAAGTTTCAGCCACAGAGCTTCAAGAGTTTCACCAGAGCCAATTTCTGAAATGCCCCCTTCTGATCACTCACGGATTTGGCTGGTTGGCATCTTGGCAAGCTGATCAGCAAGTTAAGCCTCTTTTGCAAATGGCCCATTATGTGCCCCTTGGATAACATTTTCCATAAATGACACATGACGGGCTGCTTCCACAATTTTCTTTTTTAAAAAAAGCCTTGAGTCGTATGTGCATTATCACGGCCCCATGTGCAATAAACTAAGTTGTAGAGAATGAGTTTGAATCATACACAATAGTCCAGCAGGAAAAGTGCAATTTGAGACACACTCAAAGAGTGGGAAAAAAAGAGAGACTAATTCAGTAAGAGGCCAGTCAGAGACAGATAGATAACACAACCGAGGAAATTTGCTAGTTGAGTTTTTTACATGGGGAAGCAGGGAGATTGTAAGTCCATGAAAGGAAGAGAAAAAATGCTAAAGAATTGTACCACTCTATCAGGGGTGGGTTTCAGGCGGTTCGCAGCAGTCCGCGCTAACCGGTTGGTCGGCGAACCCGGAAGTAAGTAACTTCCAGGAACGCTGAAGGATCCACCCGCCTGCCCACGTTTCTTACCCGGTTTTGACGAGTTCTGCACTTCCACGCATGCGCAGAATACATACAGCGCCTGCGCGATCCTCCAGGAGCAGCTGGAGCATCGCACAGGCGCTAGTACACATGCGTGCACTGCGCGCGTGCACAAGGACGCCGCCGGCCCCGTTCCAACCGAATCTGTTGGAACAAGGCGAGAAACCCACCCTTGCACTCTATGCTATGCGGTGGCTCAGTGGCTAAGATGCTGAGCTTGTCGATCAGAAAGGTTGGCAGTTTGGTATTTCAAATCCCTAGTGTCGCGTAATGGAGTGAGCTCCTGTTACTCGTCCCAGCTTCTGTCAAACTAGCAGTTCAAAAGTAGGTTAAAAAATGCAAGTAGAAAAATAGGAACCACCTTTGGTGGGAAGGGAACCGTGTTCTGTGCACCTTCGGCATTTAGTCCTGCCGGCCACATGACTACAGAGATGTCTTTGGACAACACTGGCTCTTCGGCTTTGAAACGGAGATGAGCACTGTCCCCTAGAGTCAGGAACGACTGCCACATATGTGCGAGGGGAACCCTTTTCTTATGCTACACTAGTGAGACCAATTTTAGAAAATTATGTTTGGTTCTGGTGGCCATGACACAAGAAAGATGCTGAGGCCCCAGGAAGTGTGCAGAGAAGACCAGCAAAAATGATAAGGGGTGTCTGAAGACTATTTGGTATGATGAACAATTGAGACAGAGGTGGGTTCCTACCAGTTCGCACCTATTCGGTAGAACCAGTTCGTCAAATCTACCGAACTGGTTAGAAGAGGTTCCACCAGTGGACCCGGAAAGCAGGCCACACCTATAGAAGAGATTCCAAAAATTTTTGAAACCCACCACTGGTCCTTGGATATGATTATTCTACACTATCATGCTCCTATTTATAAAACTCAGGGCCCCTGTGAAAGGTAAGGATGACGACTGCGTTTGTGGTGCAATCAGAACATTGCGTGTGTTGAAGTTGTTTTAACGCAAACCAAAGATGCCTTTTAAAAAACAAGTTTACATCCTATTCTTATGCATGCCAGTGCTGTGTGTGAGGTAATTTAAGGTGGTTCTGACAAGTGTCGTCGGCATCTTCATATCCGGTCACATGGGCGGCAAGCCACTCCCATCCGGTCACATGTGTGGCAAGCCACTCCCACAAAGGAGGCCACACCCACAGAGTAGGTTCGAACAATTTTTGAAACCCACCACTGAATTGAGGGAACTAGGCATGTCCAGTTTAATGAAGAGAAAGACTAAGAGCGGCATGATAGCCATCTTCCAGTACTTGAGGGGCTGCCACAAAAGTTCTACTTACATCTAAATTGGATTTCTCCTTAAAAAACTTCCACTCATTTCTTCATGTCCTGGCTTCTAGTGCTTTGGAGAATAAGTCAATCCCTCTTCTCTGGGATACACCCTCAAATATTGGATGATAATTACCATGTCCCCCTGAATCCTTCTCTTCAATAGGCCAGAATACCTAGCTCACTCAACCATTTGTCCTATGATTCGCCCTGCAGACCTCTTTGTTGCTCTTCTCTGTTGATCTTTGTTGCTCTTCTCTGCACTCTTCCTGGGGTCTCAGCACTTTTTGATATCATGGTGACCAGAACGGGATGCATTATTTCAAGTGTGGCCTCATTAGTGTCTGGTACCACTGAAGGTATCAGACACACCAAGGTATACTAGAGAAACTTTGGAGCGGATATCCCAAAGATACTTTTTCAAAAGGCCATGAAACTCTCTTGGTTTTTTAACAGAACAACAGAGCTGGAAGGGACCTTGGAGTTCTTCTAGTTCAACCCCCTGCTCAAGAAGGAGAACCCTGTACCATTTCAGACAAATGGTTCTCCAATCTTCTTTAAAACCTCCAGTGTTGGAACACCCATAAGTTCTGAAGGCAAGTCGTTCCATGGGTTAATTGTTCTTGATGACAGGAAATTCCTCCTTGGTTCGAACTTGCTTCTCTCCTTGATTAGTTTCCATCCGTTGCTTCTTGTCCTGCCTTCAGGTGCTTTGGAGAACAAGTTGACCTCCCCACCTCTTCTTTGTGTCAGCCCCACAAAGCAAGAAAGTTCAGTTGCCCTTTGGAAGAGCACCTTGGGGACAACCATGACCTGGATGGTTGAGAATCTCCATGGACATCTAGGAGCAAAGAATCAAGAGTACAACCCTGATAAAATGCTTCTGTCGCAGAATTGGGAAAGCTCTGAGTAATGATCAACTACCACAAACTCTACCCTTCAATCTGTACACACCAGATGCCCTGGCTTCAGATTCTACCTCCCTTTTTTCTTCTTCTCACCTCTGATGGCGGAACAAGTCCGGTTGCCTTGACCATGCCTTCCCTTGCCCTGACAGAAGGAGAGTGGGTCACCCCTCTCAGATCTCTGCACCACAGAAGTCCCGCTACTCTTTGATGTGTCTTGCCATGAACTCTCACCTCTGAATGAATTCCTCCTCCACTGCGATTTCCGCTTCTCATCACTTTTCAACCAAGTGCCCTTTTCTCATTCTACATTAATGATTCAGAAAGTACAACATTAATGTGGAGTGCAAAGAACAGTGACTGATCCTGGAACCATATGTCTGCCTCCTGATGCCATACGTTAACAAGAGAGATCGGCCAACCCATGCAAGAGACGACCTTCGAGGCAATCAGAGGGAATCTCAAGGAGGTTTCTGGGGAAAAAAGGAATTGGAGCTGTGGTTTATCTCCACGGGAGTTCCAGTTTCATTCAAGCTTTGCCAAGAATGTTTCTGTCTTGTGCCCTATCCGACAAATTACAAAAGAGCTACTTTCTGGACACAGGTGCATAATAGGCTATCCCTTTCTTTTCTTTTTAAATATTTTTATTACCATATAAGAGCCGAGGTGGCGCAGTGGTTAGGGTGCAGTACTGCAGGCCACTTCAACTGACTTTTATCTGCAGTTCAGCGGTTCTAATCTTACCGGCTCAAGGTTGACTCAGCCTTCCATCCTTCTGAGGTGGGTGAAATGAAGACCCAGACTGTGGGGGTGATATGCTGACTCTGTAAACCGCTTAGAGAGGGCTGAAAGCCCTGTGAAGCGGTATATAAGTCTAACTGCTATTGCTATTGCTATTGCTATATTTTTCAGAGTATAAGACACACTGGAGTATAAGACACACTAAGGTTTTGAAGAGGCAAATTAAAAAAAAGGTTTTTGCACTCTGCAGACCTCCCAAAATCAGCCCGTTTTCTGCAAAAATGGGCCCTTTTTTTTTCAAAAAAAGGGGCATAAATAGCCTTTAGGAGGCTTGTAGAGTGCTCCTAGGGGGTTGGTGGGGAAACAAGCAAAAAATGGCCCATTGTTTGCTCATTTCTGCCCTCCCCAGCCCCCAGTAGCACTCTGAAAGCTTCCTAAAGGTTATGCACGGCCATTTTGGTGAAGGGGGCGGGGTTTGGGGAGCAAAAAATGCTGTATTCAGTGTATAAGATGCACCCAGATTTTCAGCCTCTTTTTTGAGGAAAAAGGTGCATCTTATACTCCAAAAAATATGGTACACAGTTTTCTTCATTTTACATCACAGTTTCAGCTTTGCAACAATTCTATTCCAGTTTATATCCACAGGGTTTTTTTAACATTTATATATACGATTATGTATACATTGTATAATTATCATTCTAGATACTTTTTGCATTTTACATTTTTGTAACATCTTACCATTATATACTATTATATATAATAAATATTCTTCACCTTTCATTATATTTATACTTATTTCTGATTTCCAATTCATCACCTTTCATTATTCGTTTTCTAATCTTTGCATCTACTATCAAGCCAATTATACCATACGTCCCAAATTAAATAATATTCTGTTTCTCCTTTGTCTTTGATTTCCATTGTCAACCTATCCATCTCAGTGCAGTCTAATATTTTATTTATTATTTTTTCCTCAAAGGGTTTATTTCCATTTTTCCAATATATATTTCTGGCCACTGTTATTACATGTAGCATTAAATATTGGGTTTTGTTTTTTTTGTTATATGCTATCCCTTTCTATTTAACTTATTGCAGGTATATATTACAAGTTGCAGGATTTGATTACCTGGCTAGTCTAGAGAAAAGAAGGACTAGGGGGTTACGTGATAGCAGACTTCCAATATTTGAGGGGTTGCCCCAAAGAAGAGGGAGTCAACTTATTTTAAGATTTAAGATTTAGTTTATTTGTATGCCGCCCTTCTCCGGGAGGGACTCAGGGCGGCGAACAACTCAGAAGGGGGAAAGGGGACATAAACACAATACAAGTAATTAAAATACACAAGAATGGGAGGATTTATATTCCTTGCAGACAGCTGGTCATTTGCATCCTCTTAGAGGGTCATTGAGGCCACCTGGAGCTTTATCTATGTCCTCGGGGTCACCTGAATAGTGCTTTTGGTTCCTGTAGTCTAAGGTTTTTCCTCTGGACATCCATTCCTACTCCCAGACCCTTCAAAGGGTGTTCATTCCAAATTGTATCTCTAAAAGTTGGGACAATCATGACCTGGATGACTGAGAATCTCTACATATTTCATGACATTGGTACCAGTGCTTCATGTTCTGTGATGGAATCTGCAGCTGAGTTGAGAGGAAGACTGAAGCAATTGGCTATCCCTGAATGGCTGATGGGAAGGAAGTGCCTGAGAACTTCCCTAAAACTTTGCAGTATTTATGTAGTAGTTTGGTAGTGAGTTTATGACTGTATGAAGATTGCTGTCAATGTGCAAGTAGCAATAAACCTACCACCCAGAACATAGAACGTAAAATAATACAGTTGTAAGGGACCTTGGAGATCTTCTACTTCAACCATTTGTGAATGGTGTGTGTGTCTGTGTGTCTGTGTGTCCGTCCCTCGGTTCCATGCTTCTTAAATGGCCAAGAGAAAAACGTCTTAAATAAAACCCACTTTTTGAGGGAAAATGTTCTCTTTTTTTGGCCCTGGAGCAATGATTGGGAATATGCCTACTTCTTCAGAGAAATTAAAAGAAATCACCTTCCAAATTTCTCTGTCCACAAAGGACAACTTCAAAAGAATCCTTTTTAGGGTTTTACTGATTCATTTGTCAGCCAGGATGGAACAACCCTAGGACTCCTTCTATCTAGGAACAGTCAGAGAAGAGAGGGCATGGCCTGAGGCTGTATTATGGGCTGAGATGCTACCGAGGAACAGCCAGATAAGAGTGAACATAGCCTGTGGCTACATAATGGGCAGAGAAAGAAGTCAGAAGGGACACTCCTTAACATTCCACCTTTAAAGCAGATGGTAGGAGATTTGTATTTTCAGACTTGCAATATTGATGCCAGCCTTCCCAGGTACAGGAAGGAAGTATGACTCGACGAGTCTATTCTCTTCTAGCGAGTCTTTATTTTTTTGGGTTACAACATATACTGTAAGGCCAAGAGTCGGACACTACTGAATGGATAACATAATCATCAAGGCAGCATTAACAGAATCTTGCAAGTCTGAAAGTACAATTCTCCCACTGACTCCTTCACAGCTTGAGAATGTTCTCATATGGCTGGCATGACTAAACACTGAAGGCGCACAAAACGCTGTTCCCTTCCCACCAAAGGTGGTTCCTATTTTTCTACTTGCATTTTTACATGCTTTCTAACTGCTAGGTTGGCCGAAGCTATGACAAGGAAAGGGAGCTCACTCCGTTACGTGGCGCTAGGGATTCAAACCGCCAAACTGTTGACCTTTCTGATCGACAAGCTCAATGTCTTAGCCACTGAGCCACTGTGTCCCGAGTTCTGGTGTTAAATGCCAAGGATACATGGTCTCTTATTTCACTATTCCCTTGGCAGGATCCCTTCATCCTGTTTATCATGGTCTTCCTCACATACTACTGGAGAGAGACAAAGAGTTTCTGAAAATTGAGGCTAACAAAAGAAGGGGGAAGAACCCACCCCTTTGCATTTCACCCTAATGATATAAATTTCAATTAACAGAATTGATAAATGAAGTCATAAAGCAATGCAAACATGCAGAAGAAAAATTCAAATAATTTTTTTCTTCATGCTTCCAATTCTTTATAGTACATTAGATCAGTTAATGGCAATTTGTATAATTTGTGTAATGACATAAATTGCCATGAAACTCTCACACAGCGAAGTGTGGTAAAAATGATGAATTGGGGTAGCAAAAAGAGGAGGAAGCAACAACCTGTAGTAGAAAAAGAATCCAAAGTTCAGTTAGAGGTGGAAGAGAGAACTCTTCAGTTTGCATTTTAAGGCAACATGATGTAATTTATCCAGATCCGATCCTGAATGCAGCGTTGTGTAGTGCTCAATGTTGTAGTGTTGTTTTTGAGCAATTTAAATGTGTTTGTGTTATGTCTGTGTAAGCATGTGATTGTCAGAGTTTGTTGTAGAAATCAAATCCAGAAAGCAGACACAGATAACTGATTCAGCAGGATTCATTAACTTCTTTATATACATAATAATACAGGAGTAAATGTCTAATACCAATAGTGGATTCTCCAATGTGGTAGTAATTACAGGTAAAAACACAGGGACATGAGAGATTGGTTTCAATTCAGAGTTCAGAGTTTAATACAGCTAAGCCATGCCCAGACTTCTTACTTAAGTTTCTGTTAACAAATAAGCCTCATTGGCTGAACCTGTTTGTTTATTTATTTATTTATTAGACTTATATACCACTTCATAGGGCTTTTAGCCCTCTCTAAGTGGTTTACAATTTTTTAGCAAATTGAGTCAGCAACTTGCCCCCACAGTCCGGGTCCTCATTTCACCCACCTCGGAAGGATGGAAGGCTGAGTCGACCTTGAGCCGGTGAGATTTGAACTGCTGAGCTGCAGATCACAGTCAGCTAAAGTGGCCTGCATTACTGCACCCTAACCACTGCGCCACCTCGGCTCCTCCTGTTGCCATGTCTCTGCCAGTTCATGAATATTCTGACAATGATGATGATGATGATGGTGATTAACAGGTTAACAGAGTTGGAAGGGACCTGGTAGATCATCGAACTGAACCCACCACCCAAGCAGAAAACCCTACACCATTTTTGACAGTCCAGTCTCCTCTTGAAAGCTTCCAGTGATGAAGCGCCCACAACTTCTGAAGGCAACTTCTGTTCCATGGGTTGATAGTTCTCAATGTCAGAAAGTTCCTCCTTATTTCTAGGTTGAATCTCTCTCCTTGGCCAGTTTCCATCCATTATCCCTGGTCTGGCCTTTGGGTGCTTTGGAAAATAGCTTGACCCCCCTCCTCTCTTGGGCAGCCCCTCAAATATTGGAAGATTGCTGTCATATCTCCCCTCGTCCTTCTCTTCACTAGACTAGTCATGCCCAGTTTCTGCATTTGTTCATTGTATGTTTTAGCCTCCAGTCCCCAAATCATCCTGGTTGCTCTTCTCTGAACCCTTTCTAGAGTCTCAACATCTTTTTTATAGTGTGGTGACCATAATTTGAGGCAGTACTCTAGGTGTGGTCTTACTAGGGCTTTATAGAGAGGTCACTCAGGCCCTTGTCAGCTCAAGCCTCGATTATTGCAATGCGCTCTACATGGGGCTACCCTTGAAAAGCGTTCGGAGATTACAGCTAGTCCAGAATGCAGCCGTGCGAGCGATATTGGGTGTACCAAGATACACCCATATTACACCTGTCCTCCGTGAGCTGCACTGGCTGCCAATTGGTCTCCAGATGCAGTTCAAGGTGTTGGTTATTACCTTTAAAGCCCTACATGGCTTAGGACCAGCCTATCTGCGAGACCGCCTACTGCCATACACCTCCCAATGGCCGATAAGATCCCACAGAGTGGGCCTCCTTCGGATACCGTCAGCCGGACAGTGTCGGGTGCCATTTCCATGGCCCAGTTCCAAATGGGTCACAGTTCAGTACTGGAGCACAGCTTGGGAGTTGGTAACTCCTGACTGGGTTATTTTTAAAAGCTGTTTTCTGCAGGGTCTGGCCTATGGAATAGAATAGTGGGAAGGCCCTATGATGACCCAGGGTACAGCACAGAAATAACACAAGCAGCTGACAGTTCAAACCACCCCTTTTTTGCTCCAATTTTCCCCAAATGCTCCCATGTTTCTGGCAAGTCCCAGAGCAAAGTGATGTCAACTCCCCCCCCACACACACACCTCAAGCAGCCTTCAGCTGCAAATATTCCAGCCCAACATGTTGTAACCCAAGGCTGCACAGCAATAAATCCAGCAGGGCAAATCAAAGAGTTCAAGAGTTCACCTGGGTACTTGAGAGACCGCCTGCTGCCAATTATCTCCCAAAGACCCATTAGACCACACAGATTAGGCCTCCTTCGGGTTCCGTCTACTAGCCAATGTCATCTGGCTACTACCCAGGTTAGGGCCTTCTCTGTGGCGGCTCCGGCCCTTTGGAATGAGCTCCCCGCAGAGATTCGGACCCTCACCTCTCTCCAGGTCTTCCGAAAAGCCGTTAAAACCTGGCTGTGTCAGCAGGCCTGGGGTCGATGAGTTCCCTTCCCCTCTCGAATCATGTGGCTGTTGGTTGTTTTAAATTCCCTGTACTTTTTGTTGTAGTTCTGTGTTTCCCTTCCCCTCCTTTGGGTTTGTGCGCTGCCCTGAGTCCCGCTGGGAATAGGGCGGCATATAAATAAAATGAACCTTGAACCTTGAACCTTCAAGCAGCATAGGACCTAGGTAGTTAGTCCTGAATGCTAGAAAGAATGCTAGAACTCTTGGGAAGTTCAAACGTTGGCACACAACACTTCAGGAATTCAGCATTTGTTCCTAACAAATGCCCCTCCCCACAGTGTCTCCTTAAGTCCCATTCTCCTCCCAAGTAGTCTGCTCAATCTGTACTGTTCTCGCCTTCTCTCCACTCTCCATGCTCTTGGATCAGGAGGGGGTGGTTATTGCTCATCGCCTGAGCTCATGTCTCTCATGTTCATCCTGCCACTGTCTACAAGCTGTTCTAATCCGGAACGGCCCTCGCCCTGGACTTCCCCATTGTCTTCCACAGCCAATGAAGCTGCCCCATTCAATCTCTGTCAGCTCTGGTTCCAGCTCATCTTCCCTCTCCGATGGGGGCATGGCAGGTCCCTATGAATGGCCTTTTGGGGAAAGGGAGGACTAGAGAAGAATGTCGCCAATTTTCAACCCAATCTGTAGACATCCTAGATGACGCACTTTCCACTGTAATAAAAATAATTAAGGAAAGCAATCAAAGGCTGCAGATTAAGCTCAGCATGTAGCTACCTTAATCTTACACTGAAAATGCTTTAAGCCTGGGAAGGTGATATTTTGTAATTAGTGCCCCTCACCATAATCCACAAGAAATAGTTGATTGCATCGATTTTAAGCCAGTCAGGCTGAATCAGTGCTAGAAAACATTTGATGTCTGCTCAGGTTTGCTCTCAAATGTCATTTAAAGGATCCTTTGGCTTTGATGAACTGAATCACTTAGCTCCAATTTAAAGGAGAGAGGGAGGGAAAGAGAGTAAGGCCCCTCCCTCGAAAAGAACAGAATCAAATCATGTTTTTTTTTTGTGGTTGATAAAAGGAAAGACAAAAACGCTTTTCTCTAATGTAGAGAAAAGAAAGACTAAGAATCAGAATAGAGCTGGAAGGGACCTTGGAGATCTTCTAGTCCAGCCCCCTGCTCAAGCAGGAGATCCTTTACCTGTGATGGCGGACCTATGGGGTTGCAGAAAATAACAAGACTTAGACATCTCGGGATCAGGGAGAAGGTTCAGAAAAACTAGTCAAAGGCTAGCATGCAACTTCTGAACAACCCTTATCATCGAAGCACGCATTCTTATACATTCTCAAAGGCAGTGTAACAGGGAAACACTTAACTCATTTCTTATTGGTTACCTTGAGGAAAGAAGCCTTATAAGTAGATATTGTCTTACTTCTCCTTTTGTCTTGGGCCATAGGTACTGTTGTGGCCCAGCAGGAGCTGTTGGAGCTGCAAACAGACTCCAACAGCGAGGGGCCCTATGAGTCGGCTCTGGAAGATGTGGAG
The DNA here is from genome assembly GCF_051295495.1 of Thamnophis sirtalis. Taxonomy (NCBI): domain Eukaryota; kingdom Metazoa; phylum Chordata; class Lepidosauria; order Squamata; family Natricidae; genus Thamnophis; species Thamnophis sirtalis. Next base: position 6,528,577 of record NW_028261385.1, read on the forward strand.
GACCCTGGACAGGGTTCCGATTCCAAGTAGGGACCAGAGAGGCTGGTTGGCCACCAGGAGGTGCCTGAGGCATGGAGCAGTGGTGAAAGCCAAAGGGAGTGTGCCCATGACGTCAGGCCTCGGAGCAGTGGGGAGGAGACAAAGGAGTTGGTCCTGGACACCAGGGAATGGTGGGCTGATAGACGCAGAGAACAACTACGCAGATACAGAAGATAATTGGACCCAGGTGGTTGTAATTAGGCTCCTCTCAAAAGAGTATATAAGGAGAGACTTTGGGAGGAGACTGTTTGCTGGATTCAACTTTATTACCAATGCTGGAGAAGCACTTGTGTATATTTCTTATCTTGGAAGTCTGGATTGCTGCCAAGGTCTGGTTACTGTGTTGATTTACTGTGAATAAATTGTCTGCAGAGCTGGCTGGAGAATTCTGGGAATTGAAGTCCACAAGTCTTAAAGTTGCCAAGTTTGGGAACCACTGCTCTAGGCCACTGAGCTGCTTTAAGAAGAAACCACATCCTATTTATATATTCATTAGTTTCCTAAAAGGAATATATAGGCTGCTCCAATTCATATGGTTTCGGGGCAATGAATGGTAAATCAATATACACCGATATTAAAGCAATCAAAATATTAAATGTTAAATATTAAATATTAATGATGATTAATTCCTAGCTTGAAGGGTCAACTGAATATCTTTCATGATTGAACAATCAATTCAAGTTGCTTCTAGAAAGTAAATAAGGTTGGGTCACCTTATGTTGTGCCCTTCTCTCCTCTTTCTTGAAGATGTCTCGAGATCATCAATATCTTCCCACATCTTTCCCAGCTCCTCGTTCACAACCTGTAAGAATGTCACTAGAATCCAAATCACCTTTCCTGGAGGGGCTGGAGGAGAGGGGAAAGGATTCTATTTTTTTTTTCATTCCATGCCATTTAATGAGAATCATAGAGGAAGCAAGGATGGGGGAGAGAAGGAGATAATGTCATTTATGAGATCATCTCAACATAAAGGCCAATTTATATTGGAGATAGATGTAAGATGTCTTTGTGTCTAATTGATAGAATGGCTGGGTAGCTTCAGCTCCTGCATATCAGTAATTTGGCCCATTTTCTGTCCATCTGTCCGTCTGTCCGTCTGTCTGTCTGTCTATCCCTCTCCCTCTCTCTTTCTTCTCTTTCTCCCTTTCTTCCCTCCTTCCTTCCTCTGACCTGCTCTTCTTCTCCTCTTCTTTCTCTTTTCTTCTTTCTTTATTTCCTTTCTCTCTCTCTCTTTTCTTTTCTTTTCATGTTTCTCATTTCTCTCCTTCCTTCCTTCTTTCTTTCTCTTCCTCCCTCCTTCCCTTCCTTTCCTCCCTCCCTTCCTCTCTTCCTCCCTTCTTTTCTCTTCTCTTCCCTTCTTTACTTTCTTTCTCTCTTTCTTTTCTTTTCTCACTTCTCATTATTTCTCTGAGTCCCCTTCGGGGGAAAAGGGCAGCATATAAATTTAATAAATTGAATAAATTGAATTGAATTCTCTTCTTTCTTTCTCTCCTTCCTTCCTTTCTTTCTAAGTTAACTTCAGCTCTCCCTTCTACCAGTTCCTTAGCAGAGTCCCTCCATATCATCTTTCCTTCAACTTAACTGCAACCACCACATTTTCTCCCCAGCCTTTTTTTTTCCCACTGAGAAAATGGCTTCTGGATTATGACAGATCAATATCACTGCAGCCCAGCCACCAAAATGCCCCCAAACCAAGGCTAATTGAGATCCCAACTTACACGATGCAGATCAGAGAGGAGCTGAAAAATCCATCAAAACAGATGAAAATGAAATATATATCCCCAAGGACTCTCAGCCAACCCCCCGCATCCTCCCACCCCCGCTGACTGAGTTTGAAGTGCTATATAATGAAGTGAAAACTTTGCTGGCCATTATTAATTGCAAAGGAAGGGAAAATGTTGGTTCAGATTTCGAACTAAAGAAAGGGCTAATCCTTTTGTGCTAATCAAAGAGAAGCAACGTGGAATTAAGGAAAAACTTCCTAACAGTGAAGACAATTAAATAGTGGAGCTCCAGCTCGGCTCCAGAAGCTGTGGGTACTCCATCATGGGAGTTTTTTTAAAGAGACTGGACAGCCATTTGTCTGAAATGGTATAGGGTCTCCTGCTTGAGCAGGGGATGGATTAGAAGACCTCCAAGGTCCCTTCCAGCTCCGTCATTCTGTAGACTCCACTCCACTTTTTTCACTTGAGAGGAATCATGAGATTGTTATCAGTAAAAGACTCAAAGATGCCAGCATGATGGATGGTATGTTTGTTGTTGTCTTCTCCAACTGATGCATTAACTTGGTCGCACGGAAATGAGGAATAAAAAGACTTATTCTCCGAACAGTCCACTTTGATTGATTGACTGACGGAATGATTGATTGATTGATGGAAGGGTGGATTGATTGATGATATGCCTTCAAGTCCGTGTCAACACTCTGCAACCCCATAGATCTTTTCTAGGATGATCTGTCTCCCAACTTGGCCTTTCAGGTTTTCCAAAGTTGTACCTCACTGCCATCTTAATTGAGCATCCACATTGCTGCTGGTTGCCATCTCCTCCTCCTCCTCCTCCTCCTCCTCCTCCTCCTCCTCCTCCTCCTCCTCCTCCTCCTCCCTCCTCCTCCTCCTCTCCCTCCTCCTCCTCCTCCTCCTCCTCCTCCTCCTCCTCCTCCTCCTCTTTCCTTCCATCTTTCCTCAAATTATTGACTTCTTAAGAGGAGCTAGGTCTTCACATCAGGTATCTGAAGGATGATCATTTGAGTCAGCTCCTTTCTACCTCAAGGGAGAACCCTGGATTGATTTGCCGTGGAAGCAATTGGTTTGTTGTCTTGGCTATCCATAATATTCTCAGGCATCTTCTCCAGCATCAGATTGCAAAAGGGCTGATGCTCTTCCTGTTCTGCTGTTTCAAAGTTCAGCTTTTGCTTCAATAGGATGTCATAGGAGTTGCCTGCACCATTCTTTTCTCAGCCTTCCGAGGTGGATCAAATTTGGAAACCAAGGACTAATGCTACTTTTATCATGAGATTATAATGCTGGTGTCAGGCCTGGAAGTCATCTTTTGCATTGGGCCTTCAGGCCTGCCACATTTCGTGCTGTGTGAAAATGGGAGGTGGGATTATATGGAGTGAGGTTTATATAGTCTTGCGCTGCACCTGGAGTGGTGTGACTGGGAGGCATCTCCAGTTGGGATGGTGCCTGATTGGGCCATGGGATGGACATGTGGGTGCTGGGCAGGGACTTGGACTTTCTTTTGGGTGGGGAAAACCTGGAAGCTTTCAGGTTCGGGTTCTCCCAGATGTGCCAATATGAAGATATCTGATGAAATGGAACTTTGAGGAATCTCTAGCCTTGGAGTCTTCTCTCATTGGGATGTTACTTGGAACCCTGACATTATCCTGAATCATGACAGCTACACTATTTCAACTCTGAATAACTTCCCCTCTCCTTCGTTCTGGTTTTGGGATGACTAAGGAGAGTCTTGTCTGAAGTGCTTTCTTGTTACATTTTTTGCCCCAGATTCAAATTTATTTTATCTGACTATTGGCCCTAAAAGCAACCATGGTAGGGCAGTGGTTAGAATGCAGTATTGTAGGTTAACTCACTGCTCACTGCTAGGCGTTCGATTCTGATTGGCTCAAGGTTGACTCAGCCTTCTATCCTTCTGAGATCAGTAAAATGATCTAGAACTAATTCCCCTGTGAAGACATCATGGACCACAGTGGTTGAGAGCCACTGATCTAGAATCTTTTCCTGCTGTGTAGATATGACATATTCCAGTGGTTGCGAGTCACTGTTCTAGAACCTTCCCCCCTGTGAAGACATCATGGACCACAGTGGTTGGGAGCCACGGATCTAGAATCTTTCCCTCCCCCCTGTGTAGACATCATGGACCACAGTGGTTGAGAGCCACGGATCTAGAATCTTTTTCCCCTGTGTAGACATAATCGATAACAATGGTTGAGAGCTACTGATCTAGAACATTTCCCCCCTGTGAAGACATCATGGACCACAGTGGTTGAGAGCCACGGATCTAGAATCTTTCCCCCCTGTGTAGACATAATCGATAACAATGGTTGAGAGCTACTGATCTAGAACCTTTTCCCCTGTGAAGACATCATGGACCACAGTGGTTGAGAGCCACAGATCTAGAAAATCTTATCCCATGAAGACATCATGGACCACAGGGGTTGATAACCACTAATCAACCCCCCCCCCCCCCTGTAAAGACTACTTATATGGCTCTAAGAAGTCGTAGTCTATGGCTAATGGGTGCCACTTGCTCAAATGCCAACTTATTGTAGAACCTCCCTGAAAGCTAAGAATTTTAGAAAGCTGTACACTGAAATCTGAATTCAGAAGGAGCGGAAGCTGATGGCTGGCAAACCAGGAGGGGGTAAAAAAAGTTAAAATGAATAACATGAATGACTGTAAATGTTCTCATACATAAGAACATCATAAAGGTTTTCATTTCTGGCATGAATGCATCAACAGCGATGGTTGTGCAGCTTGGGTGGTAAATAGGGATTAAGGAGAGCATCATGTGCTTTGTATTTTGATGCAAACTTTAGCCCATTTTCAGTTTCTGAACCAAAATTGGAAATATAATTATAGGTTGATGCCTGTTTCTTTTCTCTTTTCTTTCTTTCCTTTTCTTTTCTGAAACAAAATGATAATATGCAGAACTTTCAAAACCATAAATATCAAAATGTGATTATTAAAGGAAAGGCTTTAGTTAGAAAACAGAGATTTGTTTCTTTCCAACTTGGTCTTTCAGGTTTTCCAAAGTTGCTGCTGCTGCTTCTTCTTCTTCTTCTTCTTCTTCTTCTTCTTCTTCTTCTTCTTCTTCTTCTTCTTCTTCTTCTTCTTCTTCTTCTTCTTCTTCTTCTTCTCCTTCTCCTTCTCCTTCTCCTTCTCCTTCTCCTTCTCCTTCTCCTCCTCCTCCTCCTCCTCCTCCTCCTCCTCCTCCTCCTCCTCCTCCTCCTTCTTCTTCTTCTTCTTCTTCTTCTTCTTCTGTGGTTAATCTTTGGTGAGATTCAGAACCTTTGGGGCTGGTTGGTAGCTCAACAGCTTGAGTCCTAAGCAAGGACTTAGGAACTGTTAAGGTAACATCGGAGGATATAAGCTGTTCCAGGGAGGGCAGTTTTTTGTAGAATCAGAGTGTTCAAGTCTGATAAATTTAGAATTTCCAAATAGCGAGGTAGCCCTTTAGATATTGCTCCAAGGGCTCCAATTACAATCGGGACAACACATGATTCCCCCCCCCCACAGTCGCTCAACTTCAATTTGCAAGTCTTGATCTTCAATCCGTGCATCTCCAGGTATTGCAATGTCAATGAGCCATACTTTTTTTCTTTTCAACTATTGTTATGTCAGGTGTGTTGTGGGCCAAGTGCCTGTCAGTCGGAATTCTGAAGTCCCACAAGATCTTGACTTTCTCATTCTCTAAAACCTTCTGAACCTGATGTTCCCAGTGGTTTTTGCTGTACTCAAATCCAAACGTTTGGCACAATTTCCAGGGAATGATCTTAGCAACACAGTCATGGCGTTGTAGGTAATCAGTTTGTGAAATTTTGCTGCATTCAATTATTGTTGTTGTTGTTATATTTATGTATATGTAGAATAGAATAGAGCTGGATAGGACTTTGGAGGTCTTCTAATCTAGCCCCCTGCTCAAGCAGGAGATCCTATACCATTTCAGTCCAGTCTCTTCTTAAATACATATTTATATGTATATGTAGAATGTAGAATACAGCTGGAAGTTACCTTGGAGGTTTTTGAGTCCAGCCAGGGGTGGGATTCAGCTGGTCTGGACCCGTTCAGGGGAACCAGATGTTAATTTTAACCTGGTTCACTGGACCAGTATTTACAAGGTGTAAACACCCCCTCCCTACTGCCGTGGTGCAGGACGCTGACTAGGCCATGCCCCCATGGTCATGCCCACCCAGCAACTGTGCAGAGAACCGGTTGCTAAAAATTTTCTATCCCACCCCTGAGTCCAACCCCCTGCTCAAGTAGGAGACCCTAAACCATTTCAGAAAAGTGTCTGAAAGAGACTATCCAATCTCTTCTTAAATACATATACATATGAATATGTACAATATATGTATAAAATAATAAAACAAATATCTGTAATAACCAATTAACAATGTCAGGGTTCCACATAGCATCCAAAAGTAAATCAGAGTCCAAGGCAAAGGATTCCTCAAAGTTCCAATTTATTAAGAGAGCCATGTTGGCACATCTGGGGAAACCCGAATCTGAAAGCTTGTCCTGTAGCTTTAAGGTGCTGGAAAAGGGAGGAAGTTTTTTTTTCTTACTGCATTCTTGCATGCATTTATTCTCCTGTTTGTTTGTCCTATGTATGTTGCAGGGCAGATTTTGCATGGTATTTCATAGACTCCTTGGTTTTCTAGCTGGATTTTATCTTTGGTGTTTCTTAAGATGCTGGCTATTTTTTGGTCAGTGTTGAAGGCTGTCTTGATATTAGGTTTGTGGAGAATTTTGATTTTATCTGTGGTGCCTTTGATGTAAGGGAGGAGGGCGATGCCATTGTTCTGTTCTGTGTCTCGGTTCTGGGGGGGGGGTGTCCTTTTGGATTAGGTTGGTAATTGTTTTTCTTTGGAATCCGTTGGTGACTAATACATTTGTGAGAGTGTGTAATTCAGTTTTCAGGTGGCCTTTGTCGGCTAGGCGTTTGGTTCTGGAGATGAGGGTCTTGGCTATAGAGTTGATCTGTGCAGGGTGGTGATGGGATTGTGCATTTAAGTAACGGTTGGTGTGTGTTTTTCTTCTGGTAGATGGTGTGTCCTAGGGAGCCATTGGTTTTTTTGTAGATTAGGATGCCCAGAAAGGGAAGTTGGTTGTTTGCTTCTATTTCCATAGTGAATTGTATTTTGGGGTGTAGGCTGTTGAGATCTGTGAGGAAGTTGTCCAGTTTTTCTTTCCCGTGTGGCCTAATCTACAAAAAAACCCACATGGGAAAGAAAAACTGGACAACGAGTCTATGAAATACCATGCAAAATCCTCCCTTTTCCAGAACCTTAAAGCTACAGGACATGAAATAAATTTTGAAGGAACCAAATTAATCTCCAAAACTGAACACTTCAACAAGAGAATAATTATGGAAGCTATCGAAATAGAGAAACACCCCCACAACATGAATAAATGTTACGATACTTCTCGCCTACCAGACATCTGGAAACCAGCCCTAGTCAACAAACGATCCCCATCCACCACCCAGGCCATTACAACACGAAACAACAACGGACACACAGCCAGCACCAATCAGCACCAATCTACCAATCATTATACACCCACACAACCAATCATTCCACTTACTGAAACAACACCAGCACTCCACACACACCCCCACCAAGATTTATAGAATGACGGCAGCTCTAACCACACTTTAAGCCCAAAACCCAGCCTGAAGATGGTGAGTGAGACCTCGATAAAATGTTGCCAGGACAATCTCAATCTTACATGGGAAAAGACCTGAATACAACAAGACCAGCATACCTACACCCATGAAAATCTACGAAAACATACATACGTAGATAGATAGATAGATAGATAGATAGATAGATAGATAGATAGATAGATGATAGATAGATAGATAGATAGATAGATAGATAGATAGATAGATAGATAGAAGCTGATGAAGGACTGACGAAGGATAGCAGTCTTCCAATATCTAAGGAGCTGCCACAAGGAAGAGGGGGGTATTCTGTAAGAGCACCTGAAGACAGAACAAGAAGCAATGGATGAAGACTCATCAAGGAGAGAAATCAAACTAGAACTAAGGAGGAATTTCCCGACAACGAGAACAATTAATCAGTGGAACAACTTGCCTCCAGAAGTTGTGAATGCTCCAACATTGGAAGTCTTTAAGAAGATGTTGGATAACCATTTATCTGGATTGGTATAGGGTCTCCTGCTTGTGCAGGCAGCTGGACTAGAAGTCCTCTAAGGTCCCCTCCAACTCTGTTATTCTTTTATTTCAAAAAAAGTTGCCAGATTTTGACTTGATGGGTCAACAGTCTGTGTTATGAAGAAAAAAACTTTTGAATTAAAAAAAAACCCATGGTGGTGTTTGGGATTATAGATTGTCCTCAGGTGGAAACCGCAGGAACCAATGTTGCTTTCAAGCCATTTTCAGCTTTCTTTTAAAAAAAAGGAAGCAATAACATTTCTGCATCTGCTTCCATTCCAGCCTAAAGCAAGACTTATTCAAACCAGGGGAAACCGTCCCATTTAATTACTCCAAGGTCTCAACGCGGTGCATGGCTTCCTTGTTCAATAATAGAAATCTCCTTCTTTGTTTACTGTTTCTTTTTTATTCAAGACCTAATCACTAGCTAAACGGAATAATGCCTTTGGACAACTTATTGACTTCCTATTTCAGTCTGATGTCATTCCCAGTCTACCCACCCTAGGGAAATGAAAAAGTTTAGCGTTCTGGGCTTTATTTTTTTCCCTTGCTTTGGATCCCAAGAGAAATGACCTTCTGCATTTCCAAAAGTCAAGTGAGATACCTTCTGGAGAACATCCCTCGTTGCAATCCCAGCTGCTCCGAAGCTGCACGATCCAGTGAAATGACAAAGAAATTAGCCCCGTGTTTTGAGCAATCTGAACTTTCTCTGTTTCTCTCTGGCTCTTGATGAGAATGCTGCGTTTGATAAATCAGCCGTCGTCCCTTATTGCCATGCGGAAATTGGGGGTAGGCAAAGGGTGGGTGGGGGGGAGATGTCAGCCACGTTTCCTTTCCTGAGTTCTCTTGAAAGCAATCAAATTTCACTGGCATGAGAAGGTAATGCTTAATTCGGCTCCCTCCCATAGTCGTTTCTTCGGCCCCGGAAAGTTAAAGAGAGGACGTATCTTTTGAAAGCTACAAAAATTGATTGGACTTGCAACAGATGAGACCCTGACAATGAATAAGATAAAGAGCAGATTTGGCACATTAAGGCGAGAGGAAATCTCATCGGTGCGTACCGTTCTCTGCTTTGCACACAGACTTCAATTAGCAGTTAAGGATGTGCTGAAATATGGAGAATGATTTAGTCATTTCAGAGTCTTCGCAGGAAGTTCAGGAAGGGAAGTGTGGTTGTAGTCAGCCAAAAAAAGGAGGGTGGGGGAGAAGAGAAAAAGAGGGAGGGAGAGAAGGAAGGAAGGAGGAAGAGAGAGGAAGAAATAAATTAATCAAGAACTAGCAATTGCAATATAATTGGGGCATCTAAAGAACATCCTATAGAAGGAAGGAAGGAAGGAAGGAAGGAAGGAAGGAAGGAAGGAAGGAAGGAAGGAAGGAGAGAAATAACAAGAAACAAGAAAAGGAAATTTAAAAAGAGAGTAATAAAGAAGAGAAATGAAGAGAAAAGAAGAAAGGAGGGAGGAAGGGAATGAAGGGAGAGAGGAAGAGAAAGAAATAAGAAAGAAAGTAGGAAGGAAGGAAGGAAAAAGAAAGAATGAAAGAAAGAAGAAATAAAGAGAAACAGAGCTTGAAGGAAGTAAGAAGAAAGAAAGAATAAAGCAGAGAAATAATGAGAAACAAGAAAAGAAAATTAAAGAAAGAGAAAATGGAAGTAAAGAGAGAAGAGAAGAGAAAGAGAGGGAGGGAGGGAGGGAGGGAGGGAGGATGAGAAACGGTAGGTTTCAAAAAAATTTAGAACCTCTTCTGTTGGTGTGATCTACTTTGTGGGAGTGGCTTGCTGGCCATGTGACTGGGTGGGAGTGGCTTGCCAGCCATGTGACTGGGTGGGAGTGGCTTGACAGTCACGTGACTGGGTGGGCATGGCCAACTTGTAAAATGTGGTGAAACACACTTAACAAAGCTCTTGCTTAGCAACCAAAATGTTGGCTCAGAAACTCTGGCATTTGAAGCACGCAAGTCTTAAAGCTGTCAAGTTACAAGACCCTTGTACCCCTAACCCTTTAGAAAAAAAAACCCAGGGGTGTTCAAACTTGGCAGCTTTAAGACTTGTGGACTTCAACTCCCAGAATTTCTCCTCCAGTCATGTTGGCTCAGGAACTCTGGCATTGAAGTTTGCAAGTCTTAAAGCTGTCAAGTTACAAGACCCTTGCACCCCTAACCCTTTAGAAAAAAAAAACCCAGGGGTGTTCAAACTTGACAGCTTTAAGACTTTAAGGTTTAGATAGGACTCTTAGAGGTGGGCAGGGCAATTGGTGAGCCACCCAATCAGTGAGCAGCGGGCGAGGCAAGCATAGTGCAGATGGGCAGCGGGATGGAGTGGAACCTGTTCTAAACGGCATGGTAGATTTGTGGAACCTCTTCTTTAGAAGAGGTTAGAATTGGTAGGAACCCACTCTGATGAGAAAGAAAGAAAGAAAGAAAGAAAGAAAGAAAGAAAGAAAGAAAGAAAGAAAGAAAGAAAGAAAGAAAGAAAGACACAGAGAGAGAGAGAGAGAAAGAAAGAAATAAGGAAGAAAGGAGGAAGGAATGAAGGAAGGAGAAAGAATGAGAGAAAGAGAAAGGAGGAGGAAGGCAAGAAGGAAGGAAAGAGAGAGAGAAAGGAAGGAAGGTAAGAAATAAAGGAAGGAAGGAAGGAACAATAATGTTATGCTGATTAGCTCACAATTCCAAGAACGTAACAACCGTTTTAAGGTCACAGAAACTGCAACCTGTGCAGATTTCATTTTCTAGAAACAAAAATGAAGGGATCTATATGCATCTTAGCACTGCTGTCCTCAGCCGGATTAGTTCATTACAGAATGAAGGCTCCTTCACCGAAAGCTAAAGACCATTATGCCTTCCAGTCTAATCATTCAGTCAATTTCTGTGCCTCAGAAAGGACCAGGACTTGGGAGTCCCCATTCCTAGTTCCAGGAGTGTTAGATCGAAAATCAAGAATAACACAAAGTGATTCTTCCAGTCTCAATTGTTCCACACCTGTAGACAGAATCTTGCCAGACTGAAGGTTCTACATCTGCAATATACTCTGGGAACTATTAGGGAGGAGGTGTCTTCAGCCTCATTCTCACACACAAAATATCTGGATCCAGTTGTCCTCTAGAATGCAGCCCCTCCTTGTTGGGAGTCCACACTGCAATGTTCCATCACAAGGACCTTCACCACTCTGCTCCATTGGCTCATGGAATGAGAGAGAAAAACCCGGCCAAAATCTTTCAGGAAATTTCTAGGGTCTAGAATTTGAGTATCTTGCTTCAATTCTATGCCATTCTGATTCTTGCATGCTGGTGATCTATCTTCATTTTTCTGCCTGTCTGCCTGTCTATCATCTATCTATCTACCAATTTCTTTCTATCTATCTATCTATCTATCTATCTATCTATCTATCTATCTATCTATCTATCTATCTATCTATTTATCATCTATTATTTATCCATTTATTATCCATTTTCATCATCATCAACTATCTTATCTAACATCTATTTCTCTATTGCTCTTACTATCATTTCATCAATTTATTATTTATCTCTATCTACCTATCTCAGAGGTGGGTTTCTGCCGAGGTGGCGCAGTGGTTAAATGCAGTACTGCAGGCTACTTCAGCTGACTGCAGTTCTGCAGTTCAGCTGTTCAAATCTCACCGGCTCAGGGTTGACTCAGCCTTCCATCCTTCCGAGGTGGGTAAAATGAGGACCCGGATTGTTGTTGGGGGCAATATGCTGACTCTGTAAACCGCTTAGAGAGGGCTGAAAGCCCTATGAAGCGGTATATAAGTCTAACTGCTATTGCTACTGCTATTGCTAGTTTGCCTACCAGTAGTGGCAGTGGCGGGAGGAAACTGATAGTAAAATAAATTGAAACCCACCACTGACCTATCTACCTATCTATCTACATCCATCCCTCCCTCCCTCCCTCCCTCCATCCATCCATCCATCCACCCACCCACCCACCCACCTACCTCATCCATCCATCCATCTATCATCCTATCTACCTACCTACCTACCCACCCACCCACCCACCCACCCACCTATCTATCATCTATCTGTCTGTCTGTCTGTCTGTCTGTCTGTCTGTCTGTCTGTCTATCTATCTATCTATCTATCTATCTATCTATCTATCTATCTATCTATCTCTATCCATCCATACATCCATTCATCTATCTATCTATCTATCTATCTATCTATCTATCTATCTATCTATCTATCTATCTATCTATCTATCTATCTATAGTCTATCCATCTAATATTCTTTTTCTCTTTTTCTCTCTCTCCCTTCCCTCCCCCACACTCTCTCTCTTAGAGAGTGGGGGAATTGGGAGGCAGAATCTGAAGTCAACAGGCTCAGATACATCTGCCAAGTGAAAGTCTACTTTGTCAAACATTTCCAGATTTTTTTTTAAAATTGCACCCAAGCCCTTGAGTATCCTTAGCACACGCTACCTTTTCTTGAAAAACTCTCCTTGGCTCACATGCCATTCCAAGGATTTGACTTTACTTGTCTCCAATCACCTGAGTTAACTCGGTGTGATACTGATTAATATCCCCATTTTAATTGTAAAGTTTTAATCACTGTCACGGGTGTGCACTTTTCCCCCTTACCGTACAATTTAGCAGGATACAATGGCTCATAAATTGAAACTGACTCAGCTAGTATTCTTCCTAGGCAAACACACCAAAAAAAGGGCAGATGCCTTTTTGATTTGAAAAGAGCAGCTTCTGGGTTGTAGGGCAAAACTCCATCAACAGAAATCAATCAGTTCATGGAAATAGTAGAATCAACGTAAAGTCAGGGTTCCAAATAGCATCCAAAATTAAATCAGAGTCCGAGGCAAAGTATTGCTCAAAGTTCCAATTTATTAAGAGAGCAATGTTGGCACATCTGGGAAAACCTGAATCTGAAAGCTTCCCGGTTTTCCCCACCCAGTTGAAAGTTCAAAATCTTGCCCCCACACCCACAAGTCCATCCCATGGTCCAATCTCCCACTGCCAAACTGGCAGCTTCCACCCATCCAGTTCCCATCAAGTGCAGAGGTGCAGAGACAAAGGATGACCTTGGCTTGTTAGAAAGAATTTTATTATAGCTACATATCATCTAACTCCATACAACCCCCTCTCTCATATTCCCACAATAGAAAATGTGTAGTAGAATAATAGAAAGTGTGGCAGGCCAAAGATCCAAAAGAAAAGATGGCTGCAGGCCTGACAGGTGGATGCTATCAGATCCTATTGGAGTAAAGATAAGCCCCATTCCTATGCCAAAATAGAATTAGTCCAGGGAAAGCATGACCTGACAAATGCGTGCACGACAAAAGCGTGCCGACAAAACCATGGTGCGAAAACTGCGATGTCATCAATGCGGCAACAACAGAATGCTGACAACAGCGCGATTTAAGTTAAGGTAAGGGTTAGGGTCAGGTTTAGGGTCAGGTTTAGGGTCAGGGTCAGGGTCAGGGTCAGGGTCAGGGTCAGGGTCAGGGTCAGGGTTAGGGTTAGGGTTAGGGTTAGGGTTAGGGTTAGGGTTAGGGTTAGGGTTAGGGTTAGGGTTAGAGCATGCTTCTGTCGGTGCGCTGTTGTCGGCGTGCTTCAGCGCTCATTTGACGGCGCAGTTTAGAACTCGCGGTTTTGTCACCACGGTTTCGTCGGGCACGCTTTTGTCAGTGAACCCAGGGAAAGCAGCCTATTTAAATATTGCATTTATAGAGTTTTTGAAACCATCCCAGCTTTCAAAGCAGTTTGAAATAATGATGCTGAAAAGCACATCCTTTGCCTTAAAATGGAACCAGATGTAAAAGTAACATCAATAGGACAGAGAAGTTTAATCTACCTTAAGCCAACTACTTCATCCAGTCAATCATTTAAATAATTGCCAGTAGTGTTCAGCAATAGCCAAAAAAGCCAATGCAATCCTAGGTTGCATTAACAGAGGGAGAAAATCAAGATCTAATATGTGAAGCATTAGTACTGCTTTATAAAAGCTTAAAGGGTGTGGTGGTTCAGTGGCTAAGACACTGAGCTTGTCAATCAGAAAAGTCCTCAGTTCACTGGTTCGAATCCAGAGGTGGGTTCCTACCAGTTCGCACCTATTCGGTAGAACCGGTTCGTCAAATCTACCGAACCGGTTAGAAGAGGTTCCACCAGTGGACCCGGAAAGGAGGCCACACCTACAGAAGAGGTTCCAATTTTTTTTGAAACCCACCACTGGTCCTTGGATATGATTATTCTACACTATCATGCTCATGTTTATAAAACTCAGTGCCTCTGTGAAAGGTAAGGATGACTACTGCGTTTGTGGTGCAATCAGAACATTCCGTGTGTTGAAGTTGTTTTAATGCAAACCAAAGATGCCTTTTAAAAAACAAGTTTACATCCTATTCTTCTGCATTCCAGTGCTGTGTGTGAGGTAATTTAAGGTGGTTCTGACAAGTGTCGTCGGCATCTTCATATCCAGTCACATGAGCGGCAAGCCACTCCCATCCAGTCACATAGGCAGCAAGCCACTTCCACAAAGAAGGCCACACCCACAGAGTAGGTTCGAACAATTTTTGAAACCCACCACTGTTCGAATCCCTAGCGCCGCGTAACAGAGTGAGCTCCCGTTACTTGTCCCAGCTTCTGCCAATCTAGCAGTTCGAAAGCATGTAAAAAATGCAAGTAGAAAAATAGGAACCACCTTTGGTGGGAAGGTAACAGTGTTCCGTGTGCCTTGGGCCTTTAGTAATGCTGGCCACATGACCACAGAGACGTCTTCAGACAGTGCTGGCTCTTCGGCTTTGAAAAGGAGATGAGCACCACCCCTTAGAGTCGGGAAGGACTAGCACATATACGCAAGGGGAACCTTTACCTTTATAATACCTTAGCAAGACAACATTTAGAATATTGCATGGTTTTTTTTTATTAGAAAGTTTTAATAAGTTTTACAATTCTATACCTTTCCCCTTCCCTCCCTCCCCCCCACAATCCCACATCCCCTCTCCCCTCCCCCCCACAACATCCCAGAACAAATACAGGGTATAAACATTTAACAATCATACACTAAAATAAACTAATTAACTTTAGCATCGTCCCTTCGCTTGTACCTTAACTCCCCTTTTCTAAAGCTAACTTTAGATAAATTGTAACATTCCTTGTTCATTCATTCATAAGCTAACTGAAATTTCTTAGTCCCATATTTATTTTGAATATAATCAATCTATCTTCTCCATTCCAACTTGTATTTCTCATCTGAATGGAGAATATTGCATCAAGTTTTGATCACCATATTATAAAGAAGATGTTGAGACTCTGCAAAGAGCACAGAGAACGCCAACAAAAATGATCAGGGGGCTGGAGGCTAAAACATATGAAGAACGGTTGTAGGAATCGGGTATGTATAGTTTAAGAAAAAGAAGGACTGGAGGGACATGATATCAGTATTCTAATGTCTGCCACAAAGAAAGGAGGTGTTCTGACCCAGCTCCCCAAACATGACAAATCCTCTGAAGTGAACTCAGAAATTCCTTGACTAGGAGTGCCAACAACTCCAGTAAAAAGCTTCTCTCACAGGCTAACCAATCTGTCCAGCTGGAAGATGGATACTTGCCTGCCACATTTATTCATCTCTGCCCCCTGCCTTTTATCCCCAGAGCTAGGGTGGGGCTTTGCTAGCAGCGGTGGCTCTTCCATCCCAAGGACCGGCCCATAGATTTCCACTGCTCTCCTCTCCTCTACCACATCTATTCATCTCTGCCCCCTGCCTTTTATCCCCAGAGCTAGGGTGGGGCTTTGCTAGCAGCGGTGGCTCTTCCGTCCCAAGGACTGGCTCATAGATTTCCACTGCTCTCCTCTCCTCTGCCTTCTGTGCATCCTGGACCCAGTTTATCCTCCTTTTCTTTATCAACCACCTCCAGATCTGGGGGCTATTGACTCTCTATCTGAAAGCTGACAGATGTCCCAGGCTTCGCCTCCCCAACTCTCTCTCGGAGCTCTCAGGTTGCCCAGATGCAGACCTGACTCCCACGCCACCTCCTCATCTGATTTGGCTTCTGGAGGAGCTGGTGGCCAACAGGGCACAACAAGGGGTCAACCCATTCTTCAAAACACCAGAAGGCAGGACAAGAAACGATGGATGGAAACTAATCAAGGATAGAAGCAACCTAGGAGAATTAACCAGTGGCACAGCTTGCCTTCATAGGTTGTGTGTGTTCCATCACTGAAGGTTTTTAAGAAGCAACTGGACAGCCCTTTGTCAGGAATGATATAGGGCATCCTGCTTGTACAGGGAGTTGGATTAGAACAGTGGTCCCCAACCTTTTTATCACCGCAGACCAGTCAGCCTTTGATAATTTTACCGTGGCCCGCTGAGCGCGTGCAGAGGTGGGGGGGCGTTGTTCTGCAGCGATCATGGCCCCCAGCCATTAATGTCTAAACTGCTGCAAGATATACTTAAATATTGATAAAATGTGAGGGGGTGTACTCACTTCTGTGATATCTATCCATCCATGTCTGTCTCTGTCTCTGTCTCTGTCTCTCTCTGTGTATGTATGTGTGTATGCGTGTATGTGTATATATCCTCTATCTATCTATCATCTATCTATCTATTTATCTATTTATCAATCCATCCATCCCTCTCTATCTATCAATCACCTATCCACCATCTATCTATCTATTCTAGCTGGCTGGGCAATTTGGGGAGTTGAAGTCCAAAAGTGTTAAAGTTGCTGAGATTGAGAAATGAGGACGAAACAAAAGGGAAGAGAATGAAACAAGGTCGTAGAGAGAGATTGCAAAATGAAAGGGCAACTTCTCTTTTTATTTCCTTCCACCCCCACCACCCCCACCACCCCCATCGCGTTCCTATCTGTGAAAGCTCCCCGCTCCCTTCCTGGGCAGCCAATTGCCAGAGAGGCAGTGTGTGTACGTGTGTGTGGGGGGGGGGGGGGTTGGCAGCCCGCGGCGCGCCTAGTCCGCTGTGGAATGCGCTGCCACCCGCCCAGCGCTTGCTCTCTCGCTCTCTCTCTCTCCCCCCCCCCTCCAATCTCCCGCTTCTGCTTCGACCGGCCAGCAACTTGTCCCCGCTTGCCCGGGGACTGGCCTCTGATTGGCTGGCGGGGAGAAAGCCTCGCCAGGGAAGGAGGCGAGGACTCCGCGGTGACGTCATGGGGACGGCGCCCCCAGGTAGCGGCAAACCGAACGCGCTCCGTCTCCACGGGCTACAAAGGCGGCCGGGCGGCCGGCCGGGGTGGGAGTGGGGTTTGGACCGGAGAGGCGGCTCTCGGGTTCGAGTCCCGGGGTTGATCTCAGGCTGCGCGTGTGGGTGAAGAGGCAGCAGGGATCATGGCCCCCGGCCGCTGCAGGGATCATGGCCCCCGGCCGCTGCAGCGATCATGGCCCCGGCCGCTGCGCGGCCCGGTGCCAGGTACTCCACGGCCCGGCACCGGTCCGCGGACCGGGGGTTGGGGACCACTGGATTAGAAGACCTCCAAAGTCCCTTTCAACTCTGTTATTCTGTTCTCTTCATCCACCCCAATTTACAGGAATATAGATAGTACCTGCTTAAGGACCTGTATTTGGACTGGAATTTCTGCTACTAAGCATCATTAGGAGAAACATCACATAACTGTACTACTTAATGATAGCAGTTATTTATTTTATTTATTTTATTAATTAGACTTATATACCGCTTCATAGGGCTTTCAGCCCTCTCTAAGCGGTTTACAGATTTTTTTAGGAAATTGAGTCAGCAACTTGCCCCCGCAGTCTGGGTCCTCATTTCCGTGACCCGTCAAAACCGTGGAGGACAAAATCGCGCTCGACGAAAGCGCGCATTTGACGTCATCACAGCGCGACGAAAAAAATTAAAAATTGAAATAAAAATAAAATTAAAGCAAGCCGATTCACATAAAGGTAAGGGTTAGGGTTAGGGTTAGGGTTAGGTTAAGGGTTAGGGTTAGGTTTAGAGCGTTAGGGTTACGTTTAGCGTTAGGTTAAGGGTTAGCGTTAGGTTTAGAGTTAGGTTAAGGGTTACGTTTAGGGTTAGATTTAGGGTTAGGTTAAGGGTTAGGTTTAGGGTTAGGTTTAGGGTTAGGTTTGGGGGGGTTAGGGTAAGGTTTTTGCTTTATTTTTACATTTTTTGATCACAGCGCGATGTTTTCGTCGCGCTGTGATGACGTCAAATGCGCGCTCTCGTCGAGCGCAATTTTGTCCTCCGCGGTTTTGTGGTGGAACCCCTCATTTCACCCACCTCAGAAGGATGGAAGGCTGAGTCGACCTTGAGCCGGTGAGATTTGAACCGCTGAACTGCAGATCACAGTCAGCTGAAATGGCCTGCAGTACTGCACCTTAACCACTGCACCACCTCGGCTCTTCTGATAATCCCAGTTCTGATAATCCCAGTTACAGTTGTTAGGCCAAGAGCATACTGTTGTTAGGTGAGGTCCTCACACTGCCTCAAATTCCCCCACCCATGTTTGATTGAACAACTACTAGGTTATAGTAGTTATTGTGTTGGAATAGGTTTGAGGATACCTTGGTTTTAGTCTTTACATCTCCCAGCTGTGTCAGTTTCCAGGATGAGTTAGGACTACTTACTTACCCATCTGGGTTATTGTCACAGAACAAGAAGCAAGGAGTTCTACATAATGTTCAATACAATTCTCAGTTACAGTTAGGCGATGTTGGGACTTGGAGTCCTCACAGTTGGGAGTGACTTGCTTTCTATTATTAGTTGGCTAATATCTGCAGACTATGAGATGTTATGGATAATATTTATACGAACATTATTTATCCCTTGGAGAGTTGCCTTGATTCATATTACAATTGAACATTTCTGGAAGATGATTGAGATTTTTAATCATGCTTTTCATTATCATTCAAGGAATATAATTATAATGATAACGAAGAAACAATCCCCTTCTATTATCATTAAATTGGTCATTCAGGGAAGCCGTAAAAGAGACATCAGTTTTGCAGGCTTTCCTTGAGTGGTTGAGTATTTTTTTCTTCTTGTTCTTGTTCTTGTGGTTTGATCTGAACTAACTTTAATAACCAAGGTTTCTGCAAACTATATCCCAGACCTTGATGGGGGATTAATTGATTCAGGTGTTTGTTTTACTATGCTACTCATTCCCAAAATCTCCCAGCAGGTAACAAAACATTGTGGTTGAGAACTTCCTCATAGAAAGTAAATAAATCCAGTGTCAAGCTTCAAAAAGTGATTTTTGCTGTTGCAACTATTATCACTTCTCAGCTTGCCAATGAACTATGGGGGGTGAGGAAGAAAGGGTAAGATAGAACAAAGCTCCGGATATCAAAATGCCAGCCATGGGAACCAAGGACATCTCGGCAGGTGTTTACCTGAGCTAAACAAGACTTTCTCACAACAATACTAGAAGTCTCCATTGGACAATGTAACCTGGTGTAATAGGTGGAGGAAAGGAAGTCCTGAACTTTAACTATAAGGGTTTGCATGGAAAATATTAGATCTGGTTTTGACCTCTTCTTTGCCAATACTCTTGTGGCCCACCCAGCAGCCAGCAGAGCTGGCAGCAGATTCAGACAGTGAGGAGGTTGGGGAGGAACATGGGCCAGTCCCGGAGTCTGGGGAAGGCTCAGATGAGGGCTCTGTGTCTGAGGCAGAGATGGAGCCAGAGCCATATGCCAGTTATCAGCTGCCTTTAGAGTCAGATATCAGTGAGGCAGACGAACAGCTGGAGCCTGTTCTCTGTGTGCTCATGCACAGAGTTGCCAGATGAAGGGAACAGGTAAAGAATAAGGGTCGACTTGGGAGTAAAGCCACAGGTGGGCGATGAATGGCCCCTCCCAGAGGAAATAAAAGAGGAGCAAAAGGGGAGTGGAGTTTGCAGGAGACAATTAATTCGCTTAATTGATTCTTGACTCTCAGAGATTCCTTGCCAAGTTTTGCAGAGATCGGCCTGGCAGCTCTCCAAGCCAGATAAGGTCTGTGACTGTAAATCTTCCGTTGAAAGACTTTGCTGGATGTGAATGAGCAGAATTCACAGTCAATTAATAAAAGGTTTTTTTTTTTCCGGGACAAGGAGTTTGCTTCATGCTCTTGGGAAGCCTCAGTCAAAACAGATACAATGTTTTGCTCTAAAAGATTGGAACATCTCAGCTGTGTTTGCTTTTGGTTGTCTTCCTCAGTTGGAATGTTGACATTCAGCTATAAGGAACAGAAACAAATCTCAACCACATTGCAAGGCTCAAAGGGAAACTAAAACATACACAACGCACTAATAGACCCATATCTAAATTGTGCCCTGTATCTCCTCTTCTCAACCCAGTTCAAAAATATAGACTGGACCTCCATATAGATGGCGTTCCAAAGTATGAGGACAATTGTCAACCATTGTCCATTTCCCAGGTCCCATCAGATGACAGTCTTGAATAGAGAGCAATTGGAAGGATTTGAGCCTGATCGAACCGTTCCTATAACTATGGGAAAAGCTGGTCCTGTGGATAACCAGATCTGGAACTGTTGTGGGGTCTTTAAGCACATTGAATGAAGGAGGCCAACTGACAATCAACATAGTTCCTAAAGCAGTGGGATCATTCACGTATAAGGACAAACAGACGTAATCAAAGGCCATCACTTCTTAATATTAGCATTAGCTTCCAAATGGTTTTTGAAGGGCATTCCCTTGTAGAACATGTGACAGTGATTCATGGAGAAAGTAACTGGGTCATGAGTGATGATAAGGTCTTTTCCAATCCAGAAATGGCTGAAACTGATGCACAAGATAAACCTATGAAGAAATCTTCCAGACCACAACTGTCACCTTTTCTCGATACCTCTGGTGGATCACCTCTGAATTGCAGTGTACAAACCTGTTCAGAGCTGAAGAGGATATTATCTGGTCCACAGACTCAAAGCCCCTCTGCTTTTGAAGACATTCAGTCTTTTCCCATCCACTGTGATGGAAGTTGAAGGAAAGGAGACCCCTCTTGGAACTCCAGCTTGGAGTCGTTCAGGGGAGGAAATATCTGACATCAAACTCTTAGGTCTATAGCTGCCAAGGGAAGGCAGACATACCAGTCAAATTCTTGTAATATAGGTGATCTACAAAAAAGTGTCTATGGATTTTACCCCTCCGTTATTTTTGTTAGGTACAATTACTGATTGTACAGTTGTAGAGATTAGCTTGATTTTGCATTTAATAACCGCAGCTAGACTCTTGGTGGCGCAATACTGGAAGAAGGAAGATTTGCCTACGATTCAAGAATGGACATTGAAAGTAACAAACCTAGCCGAGATGGCCAAAATATCTGCATATCTTAAGGACCATTCAAACAAGAGATATAAACTGGAGTGTAAAAGATGGATTGATTATATACAAAATAAATACGGGACTAAGAAATTTCAGATAGCTTATGATTAAAGAAATTAGGAATGATATAAATTGTTTAGAGTTAGCCTAGCAAGGAGGAGTTAAAGCTCAAGTGAAAGATGTTATTAACTTTTTTTCTTTTTAAGCTTATTTAGGCATGTTTTTGTTAAAGATTTATACCTTGTATTGGTTCTGGGAAGTCTGGGGGGGGAAGGTTGGGGGGAAGGTTGGAGGGGAGGGTGGGGGGAGGGAAGTAAATATTTGTAAAAGCTTGTTTTTTAAAATTTTCAATAAAAAAGTGTCTATGGATGATGATGGATAGATCTTTTTTGTTGTTCTGATTTGTCTCTCCCCTTCTTTCTTTCTTTCTTTCTCTCTCTCTCTCTCGCTCTCTTTCTCTCTCTTTCTTTCTCTCTCTTGTAAAACATAGCAATTAGCAATAGCAATAGCAGTTAGACTTATATACTGCTTCATAGGGCTTTCAGCCCTCTCTAAGCAGTTTACAGAGTCAGCATATCGCCCCCAACAACAATCCGGGTCCTCATTTTACCCACCTCGGAAGGATGGAAGGCTGAGTCAACTCTGATCCAGTGAGATTTGAACAGCTGAACTGCAGAACTGCAGTCAGCTGAAGTAGCCTGCAGTGCTGCATTTAACCACTGCGCCACCTCGACTCTTAAAATACTGAAGCGGGCAAGAGATGATGGATAGATGATTCCTTTTTTGTCATTGTTCTGATTTCTCTCTCTCTCTCGTCTTTCTTTTTTTAAGGTGGGTGACATGATTAGGTAGGATAGAAAGAAAAAGTATTTTAATAAAGGGTGATAGGATTAAAAGCTAAATAAGTAATAGAAATAAGAGAAGGGGGAATACTAATGTATACATTTTTATATAATAAAATAAAACTAATATCAAGAGGAAAGATGGAATAATTGATTAATGATAGATTGCAACATAAATCTGCATTATTATTAGAAAAATATAAGTTGATTGAATGTAATAATAATTATTAAATTTATCAGTTTTCCTTATAATAAAATGCAAGACACCCAAGTGCCACATGTTCACATATTCATTTGATATATTTGTTAAAAAAAAATTTTTAAAAAAAACTTGGGCGGGAAAGTGTCTATTTGGACTTGTTGACAGAGTGATTCTGGTGACTTGCACCTGACATTAATCTATCCAGACTCCTACTCAGAAGGAGACCCTCTAAGGATAGGTATTGACACTGGCGAGGTTCTATCCTCAATTTTGGGTCTTCACTTCCCAAAATGAAGGGGAGGGGGACAGTCCTTCTAAACAATTAAATGTTTTGAAGAGAGCATCACCTGGCTGGGAGGATTCCTTGAAATTGGAGAAGGATGGCTCGTCTGACACTTCATTGCTACCTGTACTGATAAATTTCCTTGAGAACTCAAAAAAAGAGAAGGAGAAATGGAAGAAGGGCTTGCATGTTTAAAGCGAGGAATGATGTGATGGAATAATCAGCCAAAGGAGAGAAAGACTCTCTGGACCAGTAAAGAGACATTCCAGGTTGGAGTGTGTCCAGGGGAGGAAATGTTTAAGATCACACCCTCAGATCTATATCTGAACTTTCTCAAGGTAAGGCAGACAGCATGGTGAGATTCTTGTAGTACAGGTCCTCAGTGACAAAGTGTCCCTTCCTTCCTTCCTAATGTCAGGGTTCCAAATAGCATCCAAAATAAAATAAGAATCCGAGGCAAGAAATTCCTCAAAGTTCCACTTTATTAAAAGAGCCAGGTTGGTACATCTGGGAAAACCTGAATCTGAAAGCTTCCAGGTTTCCCCCACTCAGTTGAAAGTTCAACATTCTGCCCCAAACACCCACAAGTTCATTATATGGTCCAATCATTCACTGCCATGAAGACAGATTCCACCCATCCAGTTCTGGCCAGGTGCAGAGACAAAGATGACCTTGACTTTCTAAGAAGAAGGTTATTATGGCTACATATCACCCAACTCCACATAATCCCCCCTCCCATTTTCCCACAGTAGAAAGTAGACAGTAGAAAGTGTGGCAGACCTGAAATCTAAGAAAAGATGGCTTGCAGGTCTGACAACTTTCTTCCTTCCTTCCTTCCTTCCTTCCTTCCTTCCTTCCTTCCTTCCTTCCTTCCTTCCTGCCTGCCTGCCTGCCTGCCTGCCTGCCTGCCTTCCTGCCTTCCTGCCGTCCTTCCTGCCTTCCTGCCTTCCTGCCGTCCTTCCTGCCTTCCTGCCATCCTTCCTGCCTTCCTGCCTTCCTGCCTTCTCTTTCTTTCTTTCTCCTCCCCTCCTCCTTCCCTCTTTTTCCTTCCTTCCTTCTTTTTTCTTTTTCTCCTCTCCTCCCTCCTTCCTCCCTTCCTCCCTCCTTTTCCTTCCTTCCTTCCTTCCTCCTTCCTTCCACACTTTCTTCCTCCCACCCTTCTCTCCCTCCCTCCCTCCCTCCCTGCCAGTCCCTGAACAATATAGAGGGAGTTTATTTATTTATCAAATTTATATGTCTGCCCATCGTAGAAAAAAACAACTCCGAGCAGCTTCATATTTCATTTTCATATTGTCTTCTGGGATTTCTTCATGTAAACTTCCCGTACTAGCTTACAGCTCAAATATTTCCTCAGTTGCCTTTCATCCAGTTATTACACAGTCTTGACCTTCATCTCTTGAATGCTTCAACAGTATTAAAAGAGAGAGAGAGAGAGAGATAGAGAGAGAGAGAGAGAGATCCTAAATGTGCTCATGATTATTAAATATGTCAGTATGATAAATTCAGATCAAGAAGAAAAGCAATACATCAAACAAAACAGTATCGTTTCCACACCGATAATTGTGATAATAGTAAAAAAAGAAAAAAGGAGGAGAAAAGAGGAGTAAGGGATGGAAATAATATTATGAATCAGTTCAAAAAGGGATGTAAATCAGAGATGGTATTCAGCAGGTTCTGACCAGTTCTGGAGAGTGAAGTGAAAATTTTGAGTAGTTTTGAGAGCAGGTAAATGCCACCTCTGGCTGGCCTCGCCCCCATCTATTCTCTGCCTCCCGAGTCCCAACTGATCGGGAGGGAATGGGAATTTTGCAGTAACCTTCCCTTGCCACGCCCACCAAGCCACACCTTAAAACCTTTTCTTCTTAAAACTCCAGTGTTGGAGCATTCACAACTTCTGGAGGCAAGTCATTCCACTGATTGATTGTTCTCACTGTCAGGAAATCTCTCCTTAGTTGGTTAGTTCTCTCTTTATTCAGTTTCCATCCATTTCAGGTGTTTTGGAGAATAGGTGAACTCCCTTCTTCTTTGTGGCAGCCCCTGAGATATTACTGCTGTCATATCACCCCTAGTCCTTCTTTTCATTAAATTAGATATACCCAACTCTGGAAACCATTCACATGTTTTATCCTCCAGATGCTTTTTTTCTACACTCCTTCTAGAGTCTCAACAACTTTTTTGTGCTGTAGCAACCAAAACTGGATGCAATATTCCAAGTGTGGTCTTATCAAGGCATTATAAAGGGATATTAAGTCTCTGCCCCAAGGCTCAGCTATTTGAGTTTCAATGTCCTTGGATATTCCCTGTTGCTGCTTAAAGACATGTTAGTCCTAATACAGAGTCCTTCATCCACAATGGTGTCAAGCAGAGAAAATCAGGAGTCCAGGCAGTTCAATGAATATAGGTTCATTGTTTGCTAATTCTCTGCACAAGAATCTGAACTACTAACAGTCAAAGCAAATTAGCGGTAAATAAGAGTCAATGGAACTCAAGGAGGATTTAGATCTCTTGTGGGTGTGAAAGGACTCCAAACTGATGATACATTTGACCCCTCCCTTGGGCACAACCTGGTATTTTCCTAAAACAACTGCTTGCCTATTCTCCATTACTGAGACAGGGTTCCAAATAGCATCCAAAATTAAATCAGAGTCAAAGGCAAATGAGTCCTCAAAGTTCCAATTTATTAAGAGAGACATGTTGGCACATCTGGGAAAACCCGAATCTGAAATCTTCCTTGTTTTCCCCACCCAGTTGAAAGTTCAAGATCTTGCCCCCATATCCACAAGTCCATCAAATGGTCCAATCTCCCACTGCCATGCTGGCAGCTTCCACCCAGTCAGATCTGGCCAGGTGCAGAGACAAAGGATGACCTTGGCTTTCCAGAAAGAATTTTGTTATGGCTACATATCATCTAAGTCTGTACCAGTGGTGGGTTGCAGGCAGTATGCCTTGGTACGGGCATACCAGTGCCTGCCAGGAGCACCGGGTACCATTCCGGTATGGTGCTCCAGAGGGCCCATCTGCCCACCCTCATTCCTTACCTGCATTTGAAGGAAATGGGCCATCTATGTACGCAGACACACACAGCATACGGTGCCTGTGCGATGCTCTGCCGAGCAGCTTGAGCATCATGGAGATGTCACGGAGCATCACAGGAGGTAAGGATGCATGCGTGCGCTGCTCGCATGTGCGCTGCATTTATTTATTTATTTATTTATTTATTTATTTATTTATTTATTTATTTATTTATTTATTTATTTATTTATTTATTTATTAGACTTATATACCGCTTCATAGGGCTTTCAGCCCTCTCTAAGCGGTTTACAATTTTTTTAGCAAATTGAGTCAGCAACTTGCCCCCACAATCCGGGTCCTCATTTCACCCATCTCGGAAGGATGGAAGGCTGAGTCAACCTTGAGCCGGTGAGATTTGAACCGTTGAACTGCAGATCACAGTCAGCTAAACTGGCATGCAGTACTGCACCCTAACCACTGCGCCACCTCGGCCATTCATGTGGTGGCCACCGGGCCACATTGCACTGTACCAGTTGCAATGGGATCCGGAACCCACCACTGGTACCTACAAATCCCCCCTCCCATTATCCTACAATAGAAAATGCATAGTAGAATAATAGAAAGTGTGGCAGGCTAAAGATCCAAAAGAAAAGATGGCTTGTAGGCCTGACACTGGGGTGTGCATGTATGTGTTCCCCTCTAGGAAATATGTCCAGCTGAATTTCAGATGCCATCAGCTCAGCGACGTGTAGTCAGGGGAGGCAGGGGAGGCAGGGCCTCACCACTGTCATCATGAAAAGAAAAAAAAATGTAAAAGGAAAAAGGCTGAGCTAGTTGCTGCCAGAGTCACAGTGGATGACTCTGCTTAGTGCTTCACTGTTTAAAAAAGCCTCTTAAAAAGTGCCCTCTGCAGGAGGAGGCGAGGGGAACCACGTGCCTCATTTAGTCTATCTTTATGATCACTCGAGCAGAGTTAAGCAAGGGTTAAAAGGCGAAAAATTCCTTATGTAGATGAGGCACGTGGTTCTCTCGCCTCCTCCTATAGAGGGTGGTTTTTTTAGAGGCATTTTTAAACAGTTAAGCAGAGTCATCCATTGGAGGCTCTGGCAGCAGCTAACCCAGCCTGACCTCAGCAGCTCTTGCCTTTTTCTTTTTACATTTTTACATTTTCATGATGGCAGGCAAGAGCAGAGTTGAAATCATCTGTGATTGTGAAACAGCTGGAAAAGGTATGTGGGTCGGAGGGAGGGGGAGGAATTCAAAATTAATGTAATTTGTAAGTAATTGTAAGTAAGGTGTGTGTGTGTGTGTGTGTGTGTGTGTGTTTGTTTGTTTGTTTGTTTGTTTGCTTGTTTCTTTACTCAGCAGGAAGGGGGTAGAAGAGGCAGGGAGGGTAGCCCGCCAGCTTTCTTTCTCTGTGTTGGGGCAGCCCACCAGCAGAGGCGGGTCTTTCTTTCTTTCTTTCTTTCTTTCTTTCTTTCTTTCTTTCTTTCTTTCTTTCTTTCAAGAAAGCGGCTTTTGGCTGCCGCGGCAATATGTCCAACATAGAGGCCAAAAGCTGCTTTCTTTCTTTTTGCCTCACCAGCCATAAACCACACCGAAGGTCACCACATCAGCCAAGCCTCCAAGTTAGAGAGGGAGATATGTCCATTGGCCTCCGGGGGACTTTGGAATCTGCTCTACAGATTTTTTTATTTTTATTTTATTTTATTGACATTTATAGGCCGCCCTTTTCCCTAAGGGGACTCAGGGCGGCTTACATTTCATAGGAAGGGAGTGTAAGACAGGACACAAAAGAAATGTGAATAAAGAAAGAAAATAACCAATAAAACACAACATTCATTCAACATTCGGGCGGGGCGAGATTACCGAATGTAAAACCTCTTAGTGAAACTCCAGAATTCAGTAATATTTCTGCTTGGGAATTGACCTCCCTGCTATAAAGAAACTTGGTTGCCAGAGCTGATCAATTCTGTGACGAGATAGCAGTGAAGTTTTCTTACATTATGGTATCCCAGAGATCACAATAGGGTAGGGTAGGGTAGGGTAGGGTAGGGTAGGATAGGATAGGATAGGATAGGATAGGATAGGATAGGATAGGATAGGATAGGATAGGATAGGATAGGATAGGATAGGATAGGATGGGATGCAGAGATGGGTTCCTACCAGTTCGCACCTATTTGGTAGAACCGGTTTGTCAAATCTACCAAACAGGTTAGAAGAGGTTCCACCAGTGGACCCGGAAAGCAGGCCGCACCTACAGAAGAGGTTCCAAAATTTTTTGAAACCCACCACTGATGGGATGGGATGGATGGGATGGGATGGGATGGGATGGGATGGTAGGGGAGGGGAGGGGAGAGGAGAGGAGAAGAGAGGAGAGGCAGGGAGGGGAGGAGATGGGAAGGGAAGAGAAGAGAAGCTAAGATTTCTTTTTATTGCCCAAGTGTGATTGGACATCCAGGGAATTTCTCTGCAGTGCATAAGCTCGCAGTGTACATACCAACAACAAAGTAATATAATTATAAGATACCAATAGGAGAATTTAATAGGAAAGATGAGAAGGATAACCGTAATACAGTTTCACCTGCTGTTTTCTATCTGTTAGAAAGCTTATAATCCACCTACCAGGGTGGTCAGGCACAGCTAGCTGAGTCAGTTTAGAGAGAAGTATTTCTGGAATGATGGCACTGAATGCCCAACTGAAGTCTACAAAAAGGACCCTTGCATACGTTCATGAGGATTCAAGAGGTTGTAAGATGTAGTGCAGTGACATATCGACATGTTTTTGCTTGGTCTGGAGTTGAAGGCATCTCAGAAGCTTATGACCCCCTAGAGACAACCTTGGACTTGATACATGTTATTGGTGGCCCAGCTCATAACTGAGGTCACACATTAGATCTTTTTTTTTTTCAGTTGGGACAGTAATAACACAATCTGGAATTGGGAGAAGTTGCCATCTGTCTTTTATGAGGGCTTGATCACTCACTGTTAATTTTGAACTGGAGGAGTCTATTTGATCAGTCTACCTTGGATGCAGAATAGACACAAAAGTGTTGGAATAAAGAAACCAAAGCCAAGTTTTCAGTAGAACCATCATAATCTGGATGTCTATGGCGATTCTCAGTCCTCTAGGTCATGGTTCTCCCAAAGGTGCTTTTTCAAGAGGCATCTGGACTTCCTTGGTTTTTCTTTGAAGACATTTTGCTTCTCATTCGAGAAGATTGTTCAGCTCTGAAGAAGTAAGTTGACATCTTCAAAGAAAAACCAAGAAAGTCCAGTTGCCTCTCGAAAAAAGCACCTTTGGGATCATCATAATCTGGGTTGTAAATCTCCTCAGAGTAGGTCCGTCATAAGTTTGAATGTTTTCTAAGCAACCATGAGTAAGGCAGAACTAGAATTCATTGTCTCCTGGTGATTGGCCCAAAGTCACCCAGTTGACTTTCACGGCTAAATCAAGACTTGAACTCAAGATCTCCTGGCTTCAAAGCCGGTGCTTAGCCACTAAACCAAATTGGTTCTCTTAAATTTGATGAATACATATTGTGTTTCACCGAAAATAAGACATGTCCTGCTAATAAGCCTCCTCCTTTGTACTGTACAATGAAAGTGAGGTATTTAGTTATATACTAGATGAAAAATCTGTGATGGTAAATGTTATTCGAGAATATGGATGTTAAAACACCTGTAACCAAATGACATGCTCTATGTGATGATCCTTTTTTCTTTTGTTTTTCTTTTGTTTTGGTTTATTGTTGTCTGTATGTGTTGTCTCTGTAATAAAAATAAAAATTTATATTAAAAAAAAAGATTTAAAAAAAGAAGTTTGATTGAACTCGCGAGAAGGGGGTTTCTTTACCAGTGGCTTTCCTGAACACAATGGTGAGAAACGCAACGGAGCTGGAATTGTAAAAGGCGTGCCTCGCTTCTCATCTGCCCCAGAAAATAATAAGCCCTCCCCTATAATAAACCCAAGGCCATATTTCATGGGGCAAAAGAAAATAAGACCCTGTCTTATTTTCGGGGAAACACGGTAGATAAACTGAGTAAGGGCAGCACAAAATCTATGCCAAAGCAAGAGCCCTTGATGTATTTTGGTTTCAGCCTTAATTCTAAATCATTTGCAAAACGATCAAGGTTTTTTTTTTTAAATGAAAGAACTCAAGAAACGGACCTTTTCGAAAACGACAGGGTGACATTCCATGTCCAAGCGGATCATTTTTAGCAGACCTCGGTTTCACCGCGAGAGCCATTTGTTCAATCTTGGCTTATGAAAGGTAATAGAAACCCGCAGCTTTTTTTCTTTTTCTTTCTGCAAAACAAATGTATCTCAACTCGACTTCCATAAAGATTGACGGTGACTTAAAAATAGCCTGAGGTGAATATTATAAATCTTTCTAAAAGAGTTTTTTAGTGCATATTCTTCATGTCGGCATCAAACCAATCACTCAAAGTGATGTTCTTTTAAGGGATGCGGAGCCCAAACACTGGAAATGGAAAGGGAAAAAAAGGAGGTTATTGCATACTTTCTCCCCCCCCCCTCCTTTCTACTGAACTCAAGAGAATTGCACTCCCAAAGGAATGTGACTGAAAATTTCTGACAATCTCATGAGAGTATCCTAGACTCTGATATAAAAGCATCAATGGATCCTCTATTCAGTGTCCCAATATCAGCAAGGATAATATTGGGTTTAGATTTATCTTTTTTCTTATACCCAATACTTTATGCAATACAATCAAGATCAAGTGAGGTACTAACACCAATCTATAAAGCCTTAGTAAGACTACACCTAGAATACTGCATCCAGTTTTGGTCACCACACTATAAAAAAGATGTGGAGACTCTAGAAAGAGTGCAGAGAAGAGCAACCAGGATGATGAGGGGAGACTGGAGGCTCAAACATATGAAGAACCGGGCATGGCTAGTCCAGTGAAGAGAAGGACCAGGGGAGACATGACAGCAGTCTTCCAATATTTGAAGAGCTGCCACAGAGAGGACGGGGTCAAGCTATTTTCCAAGGCACCCAAAGGCCAGACAAGGAATAAGGGATGGAAACTGAACAAGGAGAGATTCAACCTAGGAGAAATTTTCTGTCAGGAGGAACAATCAACCCATGGAACAGAAGTTGCCTTCTCTTCTGCATCCAGTTTGGGTCGCCACGGTGTAAAAAAAAAGATGTGAAGGCTTTACAAAGAGTGCAGAGAAGAGAAGCAAAGATGATTAGGGGACTGGAGGCTAAAACATATGAGGAACGGTTGCAGGAACTGGGTATGTCTAGTTGAATGAAAAGAAGGACCAGGGGAGACATGGTAGCAGTGTTCCAATATCTCAGGGGCTGCCACAAAGAAGAGGGAGTCAAGCTATTCTCCAAAGCAGCTGAGGGTAGAACAAGAAGCAATGGATGGAAACTAATCAAGGAGAGAACAATCAACCAATGGAACAGAAGTTGCCTTCAGAAATTGTAGGAGTTTCATCACTGGAAGTTTTTCAAGAATAGACCGGACTGTCATCTGTCAAAAATGATGTAGGGTCTGTTTGGGCGGGGGGGGGGGGGGTATGTTGGACTAGATGACCTACAAGGTCCCTTCCAACTGTTAATTTGAAGTAATCTTAATCTGAAGAACCAAGGAGCAGGATAGGGCAGGGGAAGTGGATAGGGCCAGCTGATAATTGGAACTAGCAGTTTACCCAAACCGGTCTGAACCGGCCGAAGCCCACACCTGCTCAGAGCCCAATTCTGATATATATATATATATATATATATATATATATATATATATTATATATATATATATATATATATATATATATATATATATATATATATATATATATATATATATATATATATATATATATAAAGGTTCAAAAGTTTTATTTCTTTTAAAACAAACATTTCATCATTCCTCAATCAGTAAGACATCGGAGTACAATTTTTTGTGTGTCAAAATTGTTCTAATTTACCACCAAATTCTTGTCTAGCCTAATGTATACCCCTCCCTCCTTTCACCCTCCACCCCAACCCCCCTCCTCCTTCCCCCCCCCCGACTTCCCAGAACCCGTACACGGTATGGATTTTTAACAAACACAGTCTAAAATCTATTGAGAAAAAAGAAATAAAAAAATTAATGACATCTCTACATTGATCTTAGCTTCTTCTTGCTGAATTAACTTTAAACAATTTAAATCATTTCTGATCTTAAGCATAGGCTAACTGGAGTTTCTTGGTCCCGTATTTATTTTGTATATAGTCAATCCATTTTTTCCACTCTCGTTTATATCTCTCATTTGAGTGATCTTTAAGATATGCCGATATTTTAGCCATCTCGGCTAAGTTCGTGACTTTCAATGTCCATTCTTGGATTGTAGGCAAGTCTTCCTTCTTCCAGTATTGCGCCACCAACAGTCTTGCTGCCGTTATTAGGTGCAGAATCAAGTTAGTCTCTACCACTGTAAAGTGAGTACATATACCTAGTAAGAATAACTGAGGAGTGAACTTTATCCTTCCTTTAAAGATATTTTGCATAATCCACCATATTTTTATCCAGAATGCCTTAACCTTTTGACAGGTCCACCATATATGATAATATGTAGCATCGAGAGAACCACATCTCCAACATTTTAGGCTGTACATTCGGATACATAGAAGCCAGCTTTTTAGGATCTAAATGCCATCTACAGAACATCTTATAAAAATTTTCTCTCAGGTTTTGAGCTTGTGTGAATTTCACATTTGTTACCCAGATTCTTTCTGATATTTTAACCACAGGCAAACTTTATAGGAAGCCAGAAATAGCAGATTTTTTAAAATGCCATAAATAATGAAAGGAAGCATTACCTTTTCACCTTTTCCCCGCATTATGTTTTGCTTGCACACAGTTTTGTTTTCCTTCTTGCTGGCTCATCTCCACTCCAAAGGTTGGCAACTCACTGAGGGGGGGAAAACAGAATATTATTGTTTTATCGGAGAGATTCTCTCTCGCAGAAATGCTGGAAAAAGTCAAGCAAATATTGGAGGCGATGAAAGAAAGACAAGGAAATGGGGAAAATCTCTGATCGCATTTCCTCCTTCAAAATTGAGATTGGAAAACGAGACTGGAAAAAATGGATTGACTATATACAAAACAAATACGGGACTAAGAAATTACAGATAGCCTATGCTTAAGATTAGGAATAATCTAAACTGCTCAAAGTTAGTGTAACAAGAAGAAGCTGAGTTCAATGCAGAGATGTTATTAACTTCTTTTTTTATTTCCTTTGTTTCAATATATTTTAGACTGTGTTTGTTAAAAATCTATACCGTTTACGGGCTCTGGGAAGTCGGGGGGGGGAAGGGAGGTGGGGTGTTAGGGGGGAGGGGGGAGGGGGGATATATAGTATGTGCTAGATTTTAAAGTAACATGACAGCACTTGTATACTGTTGCTCTTTAATTCCACTGTAAAAATAGGACAAGCTGAATATATTAATAGATAGTAGAAATACACCGAAGGGAGGAGTAGAGGGATAGAAGAAAGAGGGGTAGAGAGGGTGGGAGAGAGGACTGGAGGGAGGGTGAGAAGGAAGGGAGGGAGTGTATCGGGAGAGAGGAGTGGTAGAGGGGGAGGGGAAGTAGGGTAGAGGGGAATGATGGAAGGAAGATGGAAAGTTGGAGTGGGGGCGAAAGAAAGGGTGTATGGAGGGTCGAAGAGGTATATTGGGTTTCTATTTTGGGGGGTATTGTCGACAAGAGGAATGGCTGTGTTTATTGTTTAATGTTATATGGCCCTGGGTTATGCACAGTATATATGTGACTGTACGAAAATGAAATGTAAAATAAAAACACATTTACAACGGAAAAAAATTGTCCTTTGGGGGGAAAATATAAACCCATTCTTCAAATTCTGGCCATTTTCTCAAGGGGGGATGAATGTCAGGCTTGCTGGGGCCCTAAATTCAACAAATCGAACATTTCGGATTAACAAGAGTTGGAAGGGATTTTGTATGTATTTAGTCCAACCCCCCCACTCAAGCAGGAGACCCTACACCATTTCTGACAAATGGCAGTCAGTTTCTGCTTGAAAGCAATAATAGCAATAGCAGTTAGACTTATATACCACTTCATAGGGCTTTCAGCCCTCTCTAAGTGGTTTACCAGAGTCAGCATATTGCCCCCAACAACAATCCGGGTCCTCATTTTACCCACCTCGGAAGGATGGAAGGCTGAGTCAACCCTGAGCCGGTGAGATTTGAACCGCTGAACTGCTGATCTAGCAGTCAGCCTGCAGTGCTGCATTTAACCACTGCGCCACCTTGGCTCATAGCCTCCAGTGATGAAACTCCCACAACTTCTGGATGCAAATTGTTCTACTGGATTATTTCAGGAAATTTCTCCTTAATTCCAGGTTTGCTTCTCTCCTTGATTAGTTTCCATGCATTTCTTGTCCTGCCTTCAGGTACTTTGCAAAATAGGTTGGAACACTGCTTTCATGTCACATATAGTCCTTATTTTCACTAGACAAGACAAACTCAATTCCTTCAACAATTTTTCTTTGAGAATACAATAGGATTGGATAGGATATGGAACAGAATGGAAAAGGATAGAATATAGAATGGAACAGAACAGAATGGAATGGAACAGAATAGAATATGGAGCAGAACGGAACGGAATGGAACAGAACAGAAACAGAATAGAATAGCATATGGAACGGAACAGAACAGAACAGAATATGGAACAAAACAGAATATAGCAATAGCAATAGCAATAGCAGTAGACTTATATACCGCTTCATAGGCCTTACAGGCCTCTCTAAGTGGTTTACAGAGAGTCAGCATATTGCCCCCAACAATCTGGGTCCTCGTTTTACCCACCTCGGAAGGATGGAAGGCTGAGTCCAACC
Source organism: Thamnophis sirtalis (assembly GCF_051295495.1). Classification (NCBI taxonomy): domain Eukaryota; kingdom Metazoa; phylum Chordata; class Lepidosauria; order Squamata; family Natricidae; genus Thamnophis; species Thamnophis sirtalis. The sequence continues at coordinate 6,563,008 of NW_028261385.1, forward strand.
CTGAGCCGGTGAGATTTGAACCGCTGTCCTGCTGATCTAGCAGTAGCCTGCAGTGCTGCATTTAACCACTGCGCCCACCTATAATAGAACAGAGCAGAGCAGAGCAGAATAGAATAGAATAGAATAGAATAGAATAGAATAGAATAGAATATGGAACAGAACAGAATAGAATATGGAACAAAACAGAACAGAATAGAGCAGAGCAGAACAGAACAGAACAGAATAGAATAGAATATGGAACGGAACAGAACAGAACAGAATATGGAACAAAACAGAATATAATAGAACAGAGCAGAGCAGAATAGAATAGAATAGAATAGAATATGGAACAGAACAGAACAGAATATGGAACAAAACAGAACAGAATAGAGAAGAGCAGAACAGAACAGAACAGAATAGAATAGGAATAGAATAGAATAGAATATGGAATGGAACAGAACAGAACAGAATATGGAACAAAACAGAACATAATAGAACAGAGCAGAGCAGAACAGAACAGAACAGAATAGAATAGAATATGGAACAGAACAGAACGGAACAGAGCAGAGCAGAATAGAATAGAATAGAATAGAATATGAATGGAACAGAACAGAACAGAACAGAACAGAACAGAACAGAACAGAATATGGAACGAAACAGAACAGAATAGAGCAGAGCAGAGCAAAACAGAACAGAACAGAATATGGAACAGAACAGAATAGAGCAGACCAGAGCAGAGCAGAACAGAACAGAATCATAGGGTTATAAGGGAGTTTGGAGGTCTTCTACTCCATCCTCCTGCATTTCCCTCCTTATTGACTAAGTACTGTAGACCATACCATTAATCTGCAGCCCATTCATGTACATCTTAGTTTGGCAACTGAGAGTTCCAGCACTCCGAGAGCAGGAAGTGGAATGGACCACACTTCTTGAGCTCTCCTCCCAACGCTTGGAAAGGAAACCGGCCTCCCTCCACCCCTCTTCACTAAGAGCGTTTGCAGCCAATGTTTCACTCTTTGTAGATCTGTTTTGGAGGAGGAGCCCATATGTGACAGGGAGCAATAAAAGCAATGCCAATGTTGTCAGCATCATTTGCACATTTCCAGGCTGTAACTATCAGCTGAGTACAGCAGCATCTGAAATGGCCACTTAACAGTATAATGAGAATATGGGTTAATTTTTGTGCCAGACCATTTCACTCATTCACTGCAATTTTGTTAGGGAAGTAGATTCACTTGGTAGCATTCATTTTTCTTCACAGCTATTTTCTCACCAAAAAACTAAGCCCTTCCTTCCTTCCTTCCTTCCTTCCTTCCTTCCTTCCTTCCTTCCTTCCTCCCTCCCTCCCTCCCTCCCTCCCTCTCTCCTTTTTTTCTTTCCTTCCTTCCTCCCCCTCCCTCCCTTGCTCCCTCCCTCCTTTCATCCTTACTTCCTCACTCCCTCTTTCCTTTATTTCTCACTCTTTCTTCCCCTATCCCTTCCCTCCCTCCGTATTACCTCCCTTCTTTTTGAGTTAAATGCTGAGTTGAGTTAAATGTTACTGTATATCAAATTGCTTCAGGGTCTGATCTCTGCTTTCTTTCCTTCCTTCTTCCCTCCCTCCCTCCTTTTTGACTTAAATGTTGTTGAATTGCTTTATTGTCTGATCTCTGCTTTCCTTCCTTCCTTCCTTCCTTCCTTCCTTCCTTCCTTCCTTCCTTCCTTCCTTCCTTCCTTCTAGGTAGGTAGGTAGGTAGGTAGGCAGGCAGGCAGGCAGGCAGGCAGGCAGGCAGGCAGGCAGATAGATAGACACAGACAGACAGACAGAAAAAAACATACAAAGATAGAGAGAGAGAGAGATGAGATAGATAGATAGACAGACAGACAGACAGATAGATGTAGGTAGGTAGGTAGGTAGGTAGGTAGGATAGAGACAGACAGAGAGACAAAAACAGACAGATGTGATGAGATGAGGTAGAGAGAGAGAGAGAGGGAGAGGGAGAGGGAGAGAGAGAAGAAGAGAGAGAGAGAGAGAGAGAGAGAGAGAGAGAGAGAGAGAGAGAGAGAGAGAGAGAGAGAGAGAGAGAGAGAGAGAAGAGAGAGATTTCCAGAAGGAGCTATGTTCCAGCACGTCTGAAAATAGGTTCAGGACAGTCTAAGAGAGACTCTTTTTCATTTAATATGTAACCATCCCATCTCCTCCCATCTGATCATGAGCTTAGAGAAATAAAAAGCCAATTGAAGAAAATGGTGAAGATTGCTCAGCCTGGATTTCTGAGCAATGATCGCTCTGAACCATCTTATTATCTCAGTGCAAGCAGGAGGCTATTTTCTCTGTCACCTTTCCGAGATTATTACAGGGGTCTGGTTCCCCTCTCTTGTAAACAAAAGTATCTGTGGTCTGAGCCACAGCTTAGCAAAGTTGCTCGTACTTTCTTAAGGGAAAAGAGAGCATGTGGTGCTACCTTATTCTTAAATAGGTAGACAACCTTCTACCAATCTTACAAATGATCAAATAAAAATTGATAAATAAGTCCCGGGGCGAAAAATGCAAGAAAATACCAAAAAGGATATTCAGATCTTCACGTCTTAGAAATCTCTGTGTGATGACACATGAAACATTTTTAAATAGCTCCCCAGCAAAATACTTTCCCCTTAGGCATAGGTTATGAGAGCAAGAAGCCAGCTCAGTCCTGGCATTGCTCTGAATTCCTGATCTTCCCTCCAGAAATATTTTCTTTCTAACGAAAGCTGAAAAACAAAAATGTCAAAATGTTTATATATGAAGATATGGGGAAGAGGAAGGAAAGGGAGGAAGGGAGGGGAAGGGAATGGTTGGGAGGAAGGGAGAGGAGGGAAGGGAGAGAGAGAGATAGAGAAAGAGAGAGATGAAGTAAACACAGAATGAAGGAAAGGAGGAAAGAAAGAGAGAGAGAGAAGAGAGAGAGAGGGAAAGAAAGAAAGAAAGCTGGAGGAAGGAAGGCAGGTAGGCAGGCAGGAAGGAAGAAATAAAGGAAGGAAGGAAGGAAGGAAGGAAATAAGGAAAACTAAAGGAAAGAAGGAGGGAGGGAGGAGGGGAAGAAGGAAGGAAGGAAGGAAAGCTGGAGAAAAGAAGGAAGGAAGAAGGGAAGGAATGAAAAAAGGAAATAAGGAAAACTAAAGGAAAGAAGGAGGGAGGGAGGGAGGAGGGGAGGAAGGAAGGAAGGAAGGAAGGAAGGAAGGAAGGAAGGAAAGCAGTGATTGGACCCTTAGGCAATTTGACATAACATTTAACTCTAAGTTGAAAAGCAATTGCAATTCCATGAATCATTCTTAACATTTATCCTTAAGAAGGAGAAAAGGAAGAACGGATGTGTGAATGGTACAACAGACATACACTACTCATACAGAACAATGTGGCCGCCCGTAACAGAATCAATCGGACCATTTGTTCAAGTCTACAGTACAAGCCCCTCAAAGCTCTCCTTGCAATCCTAGCAATCAACATTCAACATATTGGCTGCATTGGCCCAGAAGGATATGCAGAATCCATTTTCATCTTGGCTTACTTAACCACCTTCTCTCCAGAGAGGAGAAGACTTTTCAGAGAGTGGGGAAAGGCTACACTGTTTGGGTAACCACTGGTGGAGGCATCTAGCCATTCACAAAATAGTTTGGATCATATGCAGTGTGGGGATTCAGCCGGTTCGCACCTATTCCCTAGAACCGGTTGTTACCTTTCTAAGCAGTTCGGAGAACCAGCTGTTGGAAGAAATCATTGCATTTTAACTAATGTAATTCCTCAAGGTGCTCTGCCTGATTTGTAACTCCTGATTGCAGGTACTATGGATGCAATGGTGAAATTCAAAGTTTTTTTTTTACTACCGGTTCTGTGGGCATGGCTTGGTGAGTGTAGCTTGGTGGGCATGGCAGGGAAAGGATGCTGCAAAATCTCCATTCCCTCCCCACTCTGGACCAGCCAAAGGTGGCAATTGCCGGTTCTCCGAACTACTCAAAATTTCCGCTACCGGTTCTCTGAACTACTCAACATTTCTGCTCCCAGTTCTCCAGAACCTGTCAGAGCCTGTTGGATTTCACGCATGTGCGGATGACAAGTAAATTATTCGGAACGAATTGTTTAGGTTTCCATGATGACTGTGACTGTCATTGATCTTCAGTGGGCACTCTCCCATTCCTAATCTAATGATTGGTATTTAGGGGCAGCCTTTTTTGCAAGCAAAGAAGCTCTTGGTATTTTTGTACAGGTAATCCTTCTCTTAAAACAGTTTACTTAGGGGATCATTCACTGAAAAAAGTGACATGACTATTTTTCACACTTACGACCTTTGCAACATCCCTGCTGTTATGAGAGGCCAGGTGAGGAGAAGCACCCCTCTACGTGAGTGTATGTCCAGTTGGCTACTCCCACCCAGTCACATGACCACCCAGCTTTGCCGGTTCACCGACAAATGCGCGCCCAACAAATGTGCACCAACAAAACGGCGAAGTTGAAAGTGCGCCCACTAAAGCAAGTAGACAAATGCGCGCCGACAAAAGTGTTCCATCGAAAACAATGGTAACAATGTTAACAACCCTAACCCTAATCTAAAAACCCTAATCGCGCTTTTGTCGGCACGCTTTAGTGGGCGCGCTTTTGACTTCGCTGTTTTGTTGTGGTGGTTTTGTCGGTGCACATTTGTCGGGCGCGCATTTGTTGGGTCACGAGCCATGCCTACACATCTGGTCATTAGGGCAGAGAAACGGTTGTTCATTTATTTGAATCCCACACTAATTATGTGGATGGAAGCCCACCACAAAAACTCCGGTCTGGATTTGGAAAACATGAACTTGGGAAGGAAGTAAAAGAAGAACTTCCTTATTGTGGCTAAGAAAATAACCTTGTCCAAATAATAACCCGAAGTTAAGCTCAACTCTTATCTCACTCTTTCTTTCATTTTTTGTGGGTGAGAAGAAAATGTCTTCCCCTGAATGAGGATAGAAAAAAGCATCATCACCTGCCCCTGTGACCTGAACTCTTAAGAGGCAGGAAAGTCTCCCATAGAATGGATGGAAGTAAGAATAACGCTTGTAAATTATACATCCCGGGTCACTCACCCAAGATAAGAAATTTATAACAACAGTCCTGGGAACGGAGGTTGTTCTCCAATCTCTATTTCTTGATTTTCGGAGTCAATTTGGCAGCTGCTGGAGGGAAAGTTGGAGAGACAAATCCATGCAATGAAAGGCAGTGGACAGAAAGCAAAGAGCAGTAGAAATGTATTTTATTTATTTCATCAACATGAATTAGATAATAGATATAAGCATAAATATGATTATAAATACATGAAATGGATACGAACACAAGGGAATATTAGGACAGGGACGAGAGCAATGGTGGGTTGCTCCCGGTTCAGCCCGGTTTGGCTGAACCTATAGTAGTTGGCGGCGGGAGGCCTCACCCACCTGCCCAGATGCTTCTGCGCATGGACAGAAGTGTTGCATGCACATGGGAGCATGCAACCCACCACTGGATGGCAGGCATGCTGGTGCGCTTATGCATGCCCCTTAAAGACCTCTTAGGAATAGGGTGAGGTCGATGGTAGACAGGTTAACGTTGTATTTTCTACAATCGAGTTTGGAGTAGTTTACCATAAATTTGTATCTATTGTGAGCTCATGTGTTGTTGTGGTTGAAGCTGAAGTAGTCATTGACAGGTAGGACATTGTAGCAGATAATTTTATGTACTACGCATAGGTTGGATCGAAGACGGCAATGTTCTAAGTTGTCTCAGTCCAGAATATCATGTCTGGTGGCATAAGGGATTGTATTGTGAGCAGAGGAGTGGAGGACTCTTCTCATGAAATGTCTCTGGACAGATAAATCACTCTTGGCTGCAGACCTAGTTTGCAAACCAATTACGTTGTTATCCACCACAGTCCAATTCGAAGCACCTTAGATATTCTCGGAAGCTGTGGAAGCAATCACCAAAACAACAAGCATCTGAATATTGGCGATTTCCCCCAAAGGGATCTGCATAAACGCTCAAGGGAAGATGTGGTCCTTGTAATGATGGCCAAATCTTATCGTCAAAAGGAGTCCATCGTAGGGTTCCTCTTGAGGGTGTTGGGTGGAGAACAGGCTCTTACTAAGAACGGATCTCAGAAACAACTGAGGATTGGAAGAAAGAAGGAAAGAAAAAAAGGAGGGAGAGAAAGCGAGAGAGGGAGGGAGAGGGGAGGGAGAGAGGCAGAGAGAGAGAGGCAGAGAGAGGGGGAGAGAGGGAGAGAGGAAGGGATGGAGAGAGGGAGGGAGGGAGAGACACAGAGAGAGATACAGAGACAGAGACAGAGAGAAAGAGGGAGAGACAGACAGAGACAGAGGGAGAGAGGGAGAGACACACAGAGAGACACAGAGAGAGAGAGAGAGAGAGAGAGACAGAGACAGAGACAGAGACAGAGAGAGAGAGAGAGGAAGAGACAGACAGAAAGAGAGAGGCACAGAGACAGAGACAGAGACAGAGAGAGTGTTGGCAATTCTCCTTGACTGCACTCCCTGACATTCCCTATCTCCTCGATGACCCATGATTTATTTATTTATATGAAATCTAAAATGTGCTTTCTTAATTGGTTTCATCTACATTTTAATAATACATTAGCTTGCAATGAACTGCCCCCCTTCTCAAAATTCCATAATACACAACACACAAATCAACCCCCTTCCCCTTTTCTCTGCCTGCCCCCTCATTCGCCCCCCCACCCAGCCCTTGACTGAATTGAATTATAAAGCCCTGTTGACGTTTTATATCAGGGTTGCCTTTATCCTTGCTACATATTTTCTCATTACATTTCTTTCCTCTATGATTTATTTATGACAGTGCTATGCATATAAAATCTATCCTGCTCCAAAGTTCACATTGCAATGACCGTAGTGCTAGTCCTGGGGGGGGGAGAGTGGGGGAAGGGGAGAGAAATAAGTTCAGCTGGGATGATTCACGAGTCAACCACGTCTGGCAAGTGTCCTTCTGTTCCATGAAGTATGTAAATCCGTGCAACTTTGCATGGAAGAGCGTTCTTCGCTTTCCCACCAAAGTTGACATTGCACTGTTGGCCCAAAAAAGCATGATGGGATAGCCTTAAAGATATGATTTTTTTTGTGACCATGAAATCATGTTATATAGCAATATAGCAATAGCAGTAGACTTATATACCGCTTCATAGGCCTTTCAGGCCTCTCTAAGCGGTTTACAGAGAGTCAGCATATTGCCCCCAACAATCTGGGTCCTCATTTTACCCACCTCGGAAGGATGGAAGGCTGAGTCAACCCTGAGCCGGTGAGATTTGAACCGCTGACCTGCTGATCTAGCAGTAGCCTGCAGTGCTGCATTTAACCACTGCGCCACCTTGGCTCTGTGTTGCACCCCTTGCTCATCTAGATGGTAACAGGGTGGGTTATCGCCCTTCACACTTTGTTCTTGAGGTTCCAGAGTCTTCAGGCTTCTTCTTCCAATTTTCAAAAATTAAACATTAGATCAATTTAGGGTAAGTCAACATTCTAACCATTGTGCCATCACAACTCTAGGTGACAAGAGCTGTGATGGGACAGTGGTTAGAATGTAGTTGTTGTTGTTAGTTGTTGAAGTCGTGTCCGACCCATTGTGACCCCATGGATGTTCCTCCAGGCCTTCCTGTCCTCTCCCATCCCCTGGAGTCCATTTAAGCTCATGCCAACTGGCTTCAGTGACTCCATCCAGCCACCTCCTTCTCTGCTGTCCCCTCTTCTTTCGCCCCTCATTCTTTCAGCATGAGGCTCTTCTCCAGGGAGTCCTTCCTTCTCCTTAGGTGGCCAAAGTCTTTGAGTTTCCTCTTCAGGATCTGGCCTTCTAAAGAGCAGCCAGGGTTGATCTCCTCTAGGTCTGAGTGGTTTAATTGCTTTGCAGTCCAAGGGACTCACAGGAGTCTTCTCCAGCAACAGAGTTCAAAGTACTCCATTCTTCGGTCCTTAGCCTTCCTTATGATCCAACTTTCACAGCCATCCATTGCAACTGGGAAAACCATAGTCATAGCTATGCAGAATAGAATGCCGTATTGCAGGGTAATTTTGCTGACTGCCAGCAGTTCGATTCTCACCAGCTCAAGGTTGACTCAGCCTCCCATCCTCCCAAGCTCCATAAAACGAGGACCCAGATTGTTGCGGGCAAGGGGCTGACTGTGTAAACTGCTTAGAGGGGGCTGTAAAGCACTGTGAAGTAGTGTATAACTCTAAGTGTTACTGCTAGTGCTATGTCTAGATGTCAAAGAGAAGGATTAAGAGGAACATGATAACATTCTTTGCCATAAACGCCATTGGTACCCAAATCGGTACTCGTAGAGTCAGATTCAGATGATGCTGTTCTGTGCCCATAATTTCTTATAAAGAGCAAAAGTATAAATTGGAACAATGGTTAAAGTAGAATTGTCCTTGTTGCATAATTGTCTATGTGTGTGGTCCTTCCTTCTTTTGCTTCTTCACTCCTTTCTCCTTCTTTCCTTCTTTCCTTCTTTCCTTCTTTCCTTCTTTCCCTCCTTCAACCATATTGCTTTACCTTCCTTCCTTCCTTCATTCATTCTTTCCTCGTTTCCTTACTTTCTCTCTTTCCCTCCTTAAATCCCTTCCTTTCCTCCCTCCCACCCGTTTCCTTCCTTCCCTCTCTCCCTCAGTCCCCTTCCTTCTCCTTCCTCCTCCTTCCTTTCTCTCTCTCTCTCTCTCTCTTTCTTTCTTTTTCTTTTCTTTCTTACATCTCGACATCTCAAACCATTTGTGGAGGGAAGTATAAGCAAGAAACTCAAAGTAACTCTGTCTGAATTGTGCTAAGTATAAATTGAAGAATTGCTTTAGCAGGTTTACAGGATTTTTGTACTTCACCATTTTATATATATATATTCTAAATCCAAATGGGCCTGACATTCAATCTGAAAGGTTGCTAAGGCCAAATCAATTTATATCTAGAGCAATTAAGACAGGACGTGTTCCTATGACCTGCAATACTTTTCATCAAAACCTTTTGTTATGTCCAGTAATGGAACAGTCTAGAAACAAGCTGATTGCCAACTTTAATCTCAGCACACTCGGATTTGATGAGTACAATTAATCTGAAGTCCCCCCCCCCAAATAAAACTAAAAAATTATAATCTCCTGGAAGGTAATTCACCTATAAATTAAAGGGAACAGGAAGATAATGATGCTAAATATCTCCCTATAGTGCTCAATATTGAATAAATTATGGATCGGAGTTATTTGGAATGTAATTCTTGTGTCTTTGTGGGTCTAACACCAAAGGTGAAACTCATCCATCTATTTATTAATGAAAACTTAGTGGCTTGAGAGGTGAAAAATATAGGGACATTTATAATAGGGGAACGATGGGAAAGTTGCTTTGAAGATACCCACTAATAATATCCGATTAGGCTTTGCTTCAAATGTGGATTTACTAGGTTGCCATCTTAGTAATCTAAACGGCTTCAAGCTCCAGTAATTTTGCTTCATCAAACAGTGATGCAGCCAACAGGAGTCAAATAAATGCAAATAGGTGACATGATGAAGAGTAATTTATGTAATGGAAAATACTAGCCAAGATATCAATGAAGGAGTGTGCAAGAGAGTGGAGGGGGGGGAGTTGATCTGAACAACACAACAGAGGAAGTAGATAAATGAACAAAGAAGGATGGAGATCAATGGTCATTGTAAGTGCTCACAACTACTGTTGGTGATGGTTTGCATGCTCACTTCATTTGACTGAAAAAGTATCAGGTTCTTACAAGGGTTTTGACCTCTGCTGGCTGCTGGGGAATTCTGGGAGTTGAAGTCCACCCTTCTGAAAGTTGCCAAGGTTGAGAAACAGCAACCAATGAGATTCACTGAACTTTTTCTCTTGGGCTTAATGGAAAAAGAATTTGGGGAGGGGGGGGTTGGAACTTTGCTACTATTTATTTTGACAGCAGCAAGGCCATCGTGTGCACAAAAATGGAAGGACACTTTGATTCCCAGCATGGATGAATGGTTGCAGAAGCTAATGGAGTTGGCTGAAATGGCCAAATTGACTACTTTGATTAAAGAAAAGAACATAAGTACTTTTGTTTCCACATGGAAACCGCTTCTGAACTTCATGCTTTTAGAGTTTTAGAGTTTAGAGTTTTATTGGTTTTGTATGCCGCCCACTCCCGAAGGACTCTGGGTGGCTTATAATAAAACAGGGAGAGGGGATAAATAAGACAATACAAGACAATACAACAATTTAAAAATACAGCAACATTCACAATTGAAGTGGGGCCGGATACTTCAACAGCCCCCAGCCTGCTGGAACAGCCAGGACTTAGTAGCTTTACGGAAGGCCGGAAGGGTAGTGAGGGTCCAGATCTCCATAGGGAGCTTGTTCCAGAGGGCTGGAGAGCAACAGAGAAGGCCCTCCCCCGGGGGTTGCCAGCCAACATTGGCTGGCAGATGGAATCTGGAGAATTCTTTTCTTTTCATCTTTTCAGAGTTTGTGGCACAAAAATCAAATCCAGAAGCACACACAGATAACTGATGCAGCAGGATTCATTAACTTCTTTACAGAGGTGGGTTCCTACCAGTTCACACCAGTTCGGTAGAACCGGTTTGTCAAATCTACCGAACCGGTTAGAAGAGGTTCCACCAGTGGACCCAAAAAGCAGGCCACACCTACAGAAGAGGTTTCAAAAATTTTTGAAACCCACCACTGACACACACACACACACACACACACACACACACAGACAGAGAGACAGACAGACAGACAGACAGAGTCACACAGAGAGAGAAAGAGAAAGAAAGGAAGAAAGAAAGAAAAAAGAAAAAAAGAAAGAAAAAGTGAGAGAGAGAGATGAAAGAAAAAAAGGAAAAAGGGACAGAGAGACAAAAGGAAGAAGAGAGAGAGAGAGAGAATGAACACATGGCTGGCAAGCCACTCCCACCAGGTCACATGGCCAGCAAGCCACTCCCACAAAGGAGGCCACAGCCACAGAGTAGGTTCAAACATTTTTTGAAACCCACCACTGCTTCTTTATATACCTAACAATAGATGAATAAATGTACAATACCAACAGGTGATTCTTCCAAGTAAACACAAGGCAGGAGAGTTACAGGCAAACACAAGCAGTTAGCTCCATTTCAGCAGACAAGCCCAGACAGACAGTTAGTTTACTTCTCGGAGCAGCAGACTGCTTTCTTATGTTTCTGTTTCAATTCTCTGCACAGACTCAGATCTGTTTAAGCTCCCATTGGCCGACTTAGTTGCTATGCCTCTTCATTGGCTGACCTTCTTCCCATGTCTCTCCCAGTCATGCATATTTTTACAATGCTTGATGTGGAGAAGAATGAAAACTTAACCTTGGGTTTTACCGATTAGACTGATAGATGTTTATAGAAATGGCTTATTCATACCATTATGGAAAAGCAAAAAGTTGTGATTTGATGTTAATGCTTTATTTTACCGTAACAGAGAAAGTTGGAAGTCAATGCTTCTTTTTCTTTTCTTTTTTTCTTATCTCTCCTCCTTTCCTCCTCCCTGCTTTTCTTTTTCTTTTGTATTTAATAATACTTTATAATTCAATAAAAAATGTTGACTGGAAGAGAATCATTCTCAAACAGGGATGTTCAGTCTCTCATTGTTTTATTGAAAGCTGATTGGCTGATAGATGATTTAACGCATTGGCCAATCAGAACTCTAGTAGATTAAAGGAAGCTGTGTCCAGTCCCACTGTGTTACTATTTCTTCTTTCAAATAAAGCTGCTCTTTGTTCTCTTATATGACAGCTGGTGTGTGTGTATGTGTGTGTGTGTAAAAATGCCTGTTGCACCTCCCTCCCTTCCCAGTAGTTACAATGCAGCATTGTATGCTAACTCTGCCCACTGCCAGCAGTTCGACCCTGAATGGCTCAAGGTTGACTCTGCCTTCCTCCCTCCCTCCCTTCCCAGTAGTTACAATGCAGCATTGTATGTTAACTCTGCCCACTGCCAGCAGTTCGACCCTGAATGGCTCAAGGTTGACTCTGCCTTCCTCCCTCCCTCCCTTCCCAGGAGTTACAATGCAGCATTGTATGTTAACTCTGCCCACTGCCAGCAGTTCGACCCTGAATGGCTCAAGGTTGACTCTGCCTTCCTCCCTCCCTCCCTTCCCAGTAGTTATATTGCAGCATTGTATGTTAACTCTGCCACTGCCAGCAGTTCGACCCTGAATAGCTCAAGGTTGACTCTGCCTTCCATCCTTCTGAGGTGGGTTAAATGAGGACCCAGATTGTTGGGGGCAAGAGGCTGACTCTGCAAACTGCGTAGAGAGGGCTGTAAAGCATTGTGAAGTGGTAGATAAGTCTAAATGCTATTGCTCTTACATTGTTTCTTCAGGAGATCCAAAGCTGAGTGCCTTCCTCCAAATTGGAATTAGGAGAAAGTGGGCCATTTGACCCTTTCCTTGTTCAACGACTGCTCTGCCCTGAATCTCATTTCTCTTTCCATTCAACTTCTAGTGACAATATTGCTGTCACCCAGAACTAACTTGCCGTGATGGATCAGAGGGACTCACCTTGCCTCTTACCAATGCAGAAGCATAATGGACTAATTGCTCAGATCTGTTTTAGTTCCTTGCTGTGGCCGGGATGATGAACTGTTCCAGATGTTGCAGCTGCTCAATGCAATATATCTTCAGAATAAATGTCTCTATCTCCTGAGCCAATCTGACACCAGGAAAAGACAGCCTACCTTCTTCCAAAAATAGAAGCCTAGGAAAGAACCTTGATTCTTTCTAACACCTTCTCTGGGTCCTGTCAAAGTGTTGGTAGGAACTGAGAGGAGCTACAGAAAATGGATGTGAAGGGATAAAAATGAAAAACAAAAATAAAATAAAAACAAAACGAAATAAAACAAAATAGTAATATGATCTGACATGATATAATGTGATATAATGATTGGTTCACCGACAAATGCGCGCTCGACAAAAGCGTGCCGACGAAACTGCAGCAAGAAAACCGCGAGGTCAAAATCACGCCGACGAATGCGCACAGAAGTGTGCCGACAACAGTGCGCCGACAAAAGCGCGCCTTCAACAAACAACTAATAACAACCTAATAACCCTAAACCTAACCCTGAACCTAACCCTAAACCTAACCCTGAACCTAACCCTAAACCTAACCCTAAACCTAACCCTGAACCTAACCCTAAACTTAACCCTGAACCTAACCCTAAACCTAACCCTAAACCTAACCCTAACCCTAACCCTAACCCTAACCCTTAACCTAACCCTGAACCTAACCCTAAACCTAACCCTAAACCTAACCCTAAACCTAACCCTAAACCTAACCCTGAACCTAACCCTAAACCTAACCCTGAACCTAACCCTAAACCTAACCCTAAACCTAACCCTGAACCTAACCCTAAACCTAACCCTGAACCTAACCCTAAACCTAACCCTAAACCTAACCCTAAACCTAACCCTAACCCTAACCCTAACCCTTAACCTAACCCTGAACCTAGCCCTGAACCTAACCCTAAACCTAACCCTAAACCTAACCCTAAACCTAACCCTAAACCTAACCCTGAACCTAGCCCTGAACCTAACCCTGAACCTAGCCCTGAACCTAACCCTAACCCTTACCTTAACGTAAATCGCGCTTTTGTGGGCGCGGTTTTGTCGGCGCATTGTGGGCGCATTTATGACGTCATGGTTTTCTCGACACGGTTTTGTCGGCGTGCGTGCATTTGTCGGGTCATATATAATAATATGATATGATATGAAATAAAATATAATGTAATGTAGTATAATGTAATACATTGCAATACAATACAATATAATTAGTAATATAATTAACATAACATAATATAATGTTTTGTCAAAAAACCTTCCTCTCCTTTCATCCTCATGTGATATAAAACACTTGGGATTTTTTAAAATTTCAAAGCATCACATTGAAAAAAACTGAGCAATATAGACTTTGATAGGTCAGTTGCTTAAGCATGGCATTCTTGCCATTAAGTGAATCACATGGGTGTTAAGCAAATCCAGACTATTTTTTTTATATAAATTTTTATTTTTATTAAACAAACAACACACACACACAACAAAAGAAAAACAAAAAACCAAAAAAAGGCCATTTTTGCCCTCCCCAGGCTTTAGGAAAGTATCCGGTAACTGGGGAGGGTGAAAAATGGGCCCAAAGGGCCAGTGGTGGTCTGTTCCAGATCTTGTCACAACTGGTATGCTGCGATGGGGCCGGGCGTCCACCACGTGCACGCAAGCTGTGCACGCATATTCACCACAACCCTGTGACGCTCCAGCTCAGTGGTGGGATTCAGCTGGTTCGCACCTGTTCGGGAGAACCAGTTGTTAACTTTCTAAGCAGCTTGGAGAACCGGTTGTTGAAAGAAATCTTATTTTGCTTTCTCCCACTTTACAGGGCTAATCCTGTAAGGAAGGCAGGAAGGAAACATTCTGGTGTTGTTTCTAGCCTGATCTTCATTGCCCTGCTTACAGAAACTGCCTCTCCGGTTAACCCTTATGACATTGTCACAGCTAAGGCAAAGCACCCATCAACATGAGTGAGTTGGCCACGCCCACACAGTTATGACCACCGAGCCACGCCTACCCAGCTGGTCATTAGGCCAGAGAACCAGTTGTTAAATTATTGTTGTTAAATTATTTGAATCCCACCACTGCTCCAGCTGCTCAGCGAAGCATCACGCAAGTGCCGTACGCCGTGTGTGCGTGTGTGGAAGTGGCCCAATTGGGTCAGATACATGTAAGGAGGGTGGGCAGGTGGACGGGCCCTCTGAAGCACCATACCGGAATGGTACCTGGGTCTCCCAGCAGGCACCGTGTACCAGCCGTAACCCACCACTGCAACAGGCCTAGTGGAAGTTCTGGAACAATCCATTTCCAGTTTCTGGAGGGCATCAGGGGGGGGCAAGGGAGGCCGTTTTCACCCTCCTCAGGCTCCGGAGACTTTCCTGGAGCCTGGGGAGGATGAAAACAGCCTTTTCCAGCCCCCCGGAGGAAATGCCAAGCTCAGCTTGGAGGCAAGCAGTGTGGTGTGTGTGTTGGGAGGGTATGGGGGGGAGGTTGTGCATGCATGCGCATGTGGGGGGTACTTTGCATTATGGGTGCCCTCATGCATGCACGCTATTGCACTCATGCGCTCGCATTTTTGGCACCCAACAACAAAAAGGTTATCTATCACTGCCCTGTACCATTCCAGAGAAATGATTGTCCAGTATTGTCCCAAAGGTGCTTTTTTAAAGAGACAACTGGACTTTCTTCTTTTGTTTCAAGATGTTTCACTTCACATCCAAGAAGCTTCTTCAGCTCCAATTGGATGGTAGGGAAAGGAAGGATTTATACCCTTTGCAAACAGCTGGTCATCTGCATTCTTTTAGCAAGTTATTTTAGCTGTCTGCAAGGAATGTGAATCCTTCCCTTTCCAATCATCTGGTCAGAGCTGAAGAGGCGTCTTAGATGACAAGTGAAACACCTTCAAAGAAAAAACCAGAAAGTCCAGGTGCCTCTTGAAAAAGCACCCCTGGGACAACCAGGACCTGGATGATTGGGAATCTCCATAGATATTTAGATTGTCCAGTATCTTCTTAAAAGCCGCCAGTGATGGAGCATCCACAACTTCTGAAGGCAACTTCCATTCCACTGGTTAATTGTTCTCATTGCTAGGAAGTTTCTCCGTATTTCTAGATTGCTTCTCTCTTTGTTCAGTGAAGTGAAAGGTGAAATGAAAAGAGCTGGTGCAAAGGGTGAGAGAAACAAGGTGAAATGAAGCACAATGGCCTCTGGACTTTGAGAAAGGAGGGGAATTTGTGCAACAGCTTTGACAGCTCAGTGATGAGCTGTGAAGGTCACCATCCACCACCAGAAGAAGCGATGAAGCAACCTCTCTTCCTTTGCTAAATGATATCCCATCTTCTACCTGTCATTGTCCCCTTCTTGACTTCTGCTTCAATAGCATTAATTTTCTCTTGATAGGCTGTCCATTGTTACTCCGGGGGTTGACCTTGATTGAACTCAATACATGCCAAAGTCTCGGCATTCTTTCTGTGACTTTTTTCCCCCCAACTGTCTATTTATCAACTCCTTAACTGGACTTCTGACACAGATAGAGTTTCTAAGGTCCCTTCGATGGACTTTAACAATAGTTTGAAAAGCAGAGAGGAAACATCGGGGAGCAACGATCACAACTGTGAAGATGCAACTGTGTTTATTTATCGTAGGGTAAAACTTTGCCTTGTGGACCAGGGCGGAGAGTTCATTTTAATCTAAGATCAGTTGAGATTTAATTGTTCCTAACATGACCAGATTTGATCAGAGGTAGTGACAGAGTTTATTTTCCCGGGCTCCAAGATCACTGCAGATGGGGACTGCAGCCAAGAAATTAAAAGACCCTTGCTCCTGGGGAGGAAAGCTATGGCAAATTTATTTATTTATTAGGTTTATATACAGCTTCATAGGGCTTTCAGCCCTCTCTAAGCGGTTTACAAATTTTTTAGCAAATTGAGTCAGCAACTTGCCCCCACAGTCCGGGTCCTCATTTCACCCACCTCGGAAGGATGGAAGGCTGAGTCGACCTTGAGCCTGGTGAGATTTGAACCGCTGAGCTGCAGATCACAGTCAGCTAAAGTGGCCAGCAGTACTGCACCCTAACCACTGCGCCACCTCGGCTCAAATCTAGATAGCCTACTAAAAGGCAGAGACATCACCCTGCCAACAAAAGTGTGTGTAGTCAAGGCTATGATTTTCCCAGTTGCAATGGATGGCTGTGAAAATTGGACCATAAGAAAGGCTGAGTGCCAAAGAATGGAGGCCTTTGAACTCTGATGCCGGAGAAGACTCCTGTGAGTCCCTTGGACTGCAAGGCAATCCAACCGGTCAGTCCTAGAGGAGATCAAACCTGACTGCTCTTTAGAAGACCAGATCCTGAAGAGGAAACTCAAGTACTTTGGCCACCTAATGAGAAGGAAGAAGAGAAGAGCCTCATGCTGGGAAAGATGGAGGGAAAAAGAAGAAGGGGATGACAGAGAAGGAGGGGGCTGGATGGAGTCACCGAAGCATTTGGCGTGAGCTTAAACGGACTCCAGAGGATGGTAGAGGACAGGAAGGCCTGGAAGAACAATTTCCATGGGGTCGCGATGGGTTGGACACAACTTTGCAACTAACAACTATATGATCAGAATCCTCTCATTCCTGCAGAGCTAAATGTAATGTATAGGGCTGAATCCAAAGGTGGGTTCCTACCAGCTCACACCTATTCGGTAGAACCGGTTCGTCAAATCTACTGAACCGGTTAGAAGAGGTTCCACCAGTGGACCCGGAAAGCAGGCCACACCTACAGAAGAGGTTCCAAATTTTTTTGAAACCCACCACTGGTCCTTGGATATGATTATTCTACACTATCATGCTCATATTTATAAAACTCAATGCCTCTGTGAAAGGTAAGGATGACTACTGCGTTTGTGGTGCAATCAGAACATTGCGTGTGTTGAAGTTGTTTTAACGCAAACCAAAGATGCCTTTTAAAAAAGAAGTTTACATCCTATTCTTATGCAGGCCACGTGCTGTGTGTGAGGTAATTTAAGGTGGTTCTGATAAGTGTTGTCGGCATCTTCATATCCGGTCACATGGGTGGCAAGCCACTCCCATCCGGTCACATGGGCGGCAAGCCACTCCCACAAAGGAGGCCACACCCACAGAGTAGGTTCGAACAATTTTTGAAACCCACCACTGGCTGAATAGGATTAAGGTTCAGTCAGTGATGTTTGTTATGCTGCGCAAACTTCAGGGACTTGATGGATTGGATGATATAGAAATAGTGTAGATGGCAGGTGAAATTTCAGTGGTCCTTTATTGAAGAAATTGATTGCTGATTGTTTCACTTCTACTGGACTGGTTTAAGAGTCTCTTGAATGTGGCAGTGCTGTCACTTCAGATTATAACTTTGGGACAGAATAAACTCTTGAAAATATTGGATCAAATACACAGGCCTCAAAAGACAATAGATTTTATTCTGTCCTTCATTATATGTCATTTTAATGCACGCATATTCTACTTATACTTCTTTTATGAATTTGCCTGCCTTCCTTAGCTTCCCATATTTTTTCATGTGAAATTATAAATTTATTTCTGAATTCACTTTGAGCAAATATCTCAGGTTGGAAGGACTGAATATCCTTGCAAAACTTAGAGGTAGAAAGTTACCAGCTTAGATCATTTATCTACTGCTATTATAATGGCTAAGGGATGCGGTGGCTCAGTGGCTAAGACACTGAGCTTGTCAATCAGAAAGGTTGGCAATTTGGCAGTTTGAATCCCTAGCACCATGTAACAGAGTGAGCTCCAATTACTTGTCCCAGCTTCTGCCAACCTAGCAGTTCGAAAGAATGTAAAAATGCAAGTAGAAAAATAGGAACCACTTTGGTTGGAAGGTAACAGCATTCTGTGCGCCTTCGTCATTTAGTCATGCCGGCCACATGACCACGGAGACGTCTTCAGATACCGCTGTATCTTCCACTTTGAAATGGAGATGAGCACCGCCCCCTAGAGTTGGGAACGACTAGAACATATATGCAAGGGGAACCTTTACCTTCACCTTTCTTATAATGGCTACCACATTGTGGCTGACGTTCCTTAGATGTACTGAGAGGTATTTGGAGGTGAACCTGGAGTTGTCAGTAGGTGAAACATGGGTGAATGTTTTTATGCCCCTCTAAGCTTCTCCTCTTC
>NW_028261385.1:6586707-6631563 GCF_051295495.1 Thamnophis sirtalis
CTTCCCCTGGATTGAGGAGGGAATGGGGATTTTGCAGTATCCTTCCCCTGGAGTGGGGAGGGAATGGAGAGTTTGCAATATCCTCCCCTAGAGTGGGAAGAGAATGAAGATTTTACAGTCCTTCCCCTGGAGTGGGGAGGGAATGGAGATTTTACAGTATCCTTCCCCTGGAGTGGGGAGGGAATGGAGATTTTGCAGTATCTTTCCCCTGGAGTGGGGAGGGAATGGAGATTTTGCAGTATCCTTCCCCTGGAGTGGGGAGGGAATGGAGAGTTTGCAATATCCTCCCCTAGAGTGGGAAGAGAATGAAGATTTTACAGTCCTTCCCCTGGAGTGGGGAGGGAATGGAGATTTTACAGTATCCTTCCCCTGGAGTGGGGAGGGAATGGAGATTTTGCAGTATCTTTCCCCTGGAGTGGGGAGGGAATGGAGATTTTGCAGTATCCTTCCCCTGGAGTGGGGAGGGAATGAAGAGTTTGCAGTATCCTTCCCCTGGAGTGGGGAGGGAATGGGGATTTTACAGTATCCTTCCCCTGGAGTGGGGAGGAAATGGAGATTTTGCAGTATCCTTCCCTTGACACATCCACCAAGCCATGCCCACCAAGCCACAACCACAGAACTGGTAGTAAAAAATTTTGAATCCCACCACCTGTATAAGGTCTCCTGCTTGTGCAGGAGAATGAACTACAAGATTTCCAGGCACTCTTGCAACTCTGTTATTATGTTCTTCCAGCGGTGCAAGAAACAGAACTGCACACAATATTCCAGATGTGGTATCAACATTGGTTTATATAATGTCATTAGGATATTGACGTTTCGGTTTCCAATATCGTTTCTTATTATCCCTTAAAGTGCAATTGGCATTTATTTTTCTGCACATAACGTTTTCTTTCAACAGTTTACCATTACTCCGAGGTCCAGCTTCCGTCTCTTCTGAAAAATGGAACGTAAAGTGAACTTTTGACAAATAATTTTATTTTTAGATCTCTAAGGTATTGCAAGTTAGAACCGCTGCTGTGAAGATCTTGGTCTGGCTGATATGATTTTGGGGTGGGATGGAGTAAGTGTGAGAAAGGCAGGAAAGAAGGGAATCAAATTAAAACCAACAAAGCTAATGCATCCTGGGATGAATGAAAATAAGGAAGTGAGAAACAGAAAACAAGTAATAATGTAATTAAAAAGGCAGATTGTCAATAGCAATTTCCTGCGTACACAACTCAGCCATTGTGCTGTGGGGAAAGAAGGGAGATCTTTGCAAAGAGATGGAGAATTGATTCAAAGGGAGAAGGGGCGAAAAAACCAATAAACAAGGAAGAGGGTTGAATATTACTCTAAAATCAAATAATCGGTCGATCTAGTTGGACCAATCAGGAAGATAGCAATGTTCCAATATTTGAGGTGCTGCCACAAAGAAGAGGGAGTCAAGCTATTCTCCAAAGCACCTGAAGGCAGAACAAGAAACAATGGATGGGAACTAATGAAGGAGAGAAGCAACCTGGAACTAAGGAGAAATTTCCTGAGAGTGAGAACAATTAGCCAGTGGAACAATTTGTCACCAGAAGTTGTAGGTGCTCAAACACTGGAGGTTTTTAAGAAGAGATTGGACATTCATTTTGGTATGTCTAGTTTGATGAAAAGAAGAACTAAGGGAGACATGCTACATCTGTATCAGATGCAAGAAACCAGGAACCAAGGTTCTTCACATGTGTGCAAGTTTAATCCATACTAGCTCTCTACAAGAAACTAAACTATAACGGTCAGTGCAAATTGGTGGTAAGATAAGAGTCCATGGCAGTGGTGGGTTACAGGCAGTGCGCCCTGGTACGGGCGTACCAGATCCTGCCCAGAGCACTGGGTACCTTTCCGATACAGTGCTCCGGAGGGCCAACCCGCCCAACCGCCTGCACTCCTTACCTGTGCTTTAAGCTTTTGGCGCTCCCGCGCACACCCATGGCACATATGGCACCTGCGCGATTCTCCACCTAGCAGCTGGAGCATCGCAGAGGCTTGTGGAAGCATCATTTGAAGCTACAACGCATGCACGCATGGCGTGTGCATTTGGGTGACTCCAGGGCCCACCACTGGTCCACAGAGTTCATGGTGGGCTGGATTTATATCTCTTTTGGGCATGAAGGGACCCCAGACTGATAACATGCTTGGCCCCTCCCTCAGACCCAGGCTGATCCCCTCCTACAAGATTCTTTATTTTATTTGTCTATGGGGATTCTCAGTCATCCAGATCACGGTTATCCCAAAAGGTGCTTTTGGGTGGGGGGGAAGCATCTTTGGGACCTTTATTTCATTTATTGACCCCCACATTTGTATGCCCCCCTGCTGGTACGACTTGCAGACAGTGACAGTGATTGATTTCTAACCTAGAAGGAAAATCACTTATTAAATTCTCTCTGCGGCAGGGGTAAGAGCTGTGAAAACTTCTAAGTTGCTCAGCATTCCGTTGTAATGGACCCAAAGCTCTCGGGAGGATTAAGCCAATTCTGTAGAAGATAATTGTCAATGACTTTTGGACATGAGAGCTGAAGACAAAACTTCCTTGTTCAGAAAGGGATGGGGATAAAATAAAATAGATCTTTTTTAAAAAAAAACAACCCTCATCTCAAGAGGTCTTTGATCAGCTCCACAAGAAGAGTTCTCTCCTCTTTCATCCCGGCTTGTATCAAACACGCAACATCAAACCCTCTTAAAAGGGTGATTTGCACAGATAATTTTTTTAAAAATGGCTCAATTAAATGGGAAGAGATTCAGATTCTTCATTACCCTTGCCCCTAAAAATTCCTTTTCACGCCAACCTTTCTTGCCTAAGATTCTGTTCTGACCTAGGCTTCCCGAGATCATGAAGCTGATTCCTCATCCCGATAAAACCTCTTTTATTTAAGTTAAAGAGAATTCCTCTCCAGCAAAGTCCCGGCCAATAGTCTTTCATGAGATTTCACAACTACAGACCTTGATCAGGCTTGGAGAGCTGCCAGGCTGATATCTTCCAAATGCCACACTGGAGCAGCAATTACTTGGCAATAAGTCAGAAACAGATCTTCACCCCAATGAATGGAACTACTTACCTCCTGAAAACTCCCCTCCCCTTTCGTTCCTCTTTATTCCCTATGGGAGGGGCCATTCACCATCCACCTGTGGCTTTACTCCTGAATCGACCATTGTTTCTTAGCTGTTCCCTTCTCCTGGCAGCTCTGCACATTTGCACATCAGAAACAGGCTCCAGCTATTCTTCTGCCCCACTGATATCTAACTCCAAAGGCAGCTGATAGCTGTCAGATGGTCCTGGCCCCATCTCTGCCTCCGACACAGAGCCCTCATCAGAGCCTTCCCCAGACTCCTGGAGTGGCCCATGTTCCTCCACAACCTCCTCATTGTCTGAATCTGCCACTAACTCTGCTGCTCGCTGGCAAAAGATTCATTATCTTAAAGTTCTGGTTTGAACTTCAAGTCACCTATGAAAAAAAGAAAGGAAGGAAGCAAGGAAGAAGAGAGACTCAATCAGCTATTATATAAATGGATTTTATTAATGGAGATACTTATCCAAATTTGTAAAGGGAAAGGCTTCTCATCTAACAGCCTATGAATATTTAACAGGAGGCCTTAGCGGTTATGTATGCACGCATATCGCCATATACTATTTTACTCAAACTCGGTTTCTGGGGAACACAAGAGAAAGGACCTAATTAACACTCTGCAATCTCAACTGGTTTAAAAACCCAAAAGGCAATCTAAATAATTCCTGAGATTGCTTTGCTCCTAAGTACTGTATGGGGAAAAGCTATTTTGAAAAAAAACAAACCAAAAACCATGGGTGTTTTTGTTATTAATAGAAATCTCCCCCCTTGCTTTGTTTAATTGTGGCTGTAAGATTTTGCAAAAGTATTCAAAAGGCAGAGCGATGTTGCTGGATTTGGCCCACGTCTGATAAGGTGGGTTTCTTTCTTTCTTTCTTTCTTTCTTTCTTTCTTTCTTTCTTTCTTTCTTTCTTTCTTTCTTTCTTTCTTCTTTCTTTCTTTCTTTCTTTCTTTCTTTTTTTTGGTTCCTCTTGATTCTTCTGCAAAGTTTACTAAAGAAAGGAGGAAGGTTCAACCGATCCCAAACGGCCTCTTTGTTTTGAGAATTGAAAAACTGATTTTGATTTGCAGGAATTGGTCAAGGGAACTAAGACCTTGTTGAATGAAAGTGAATGCACATGTCCTGGAAGAGAAGAGAAGAGAAAGAATAGAATAGAATAGAATAGAATAGAATAGAAGAGAAGAGAAGAGAAGAGAAGAGAAGAGAAGAGAATGCAATGCAATGCAATGCAATGCAATGCAATGCAATGCAATGCAATGCAATGCAATGCAATGCAATGCAATAGAATGCAGTGGTACCCTGGAGGTCTTCTAGTCCAGCCCCCTGCTAAAGCACGAGACCCTAATCCATTTCAGACAAATGACTGTGCAGTCTCTTCTTAAAAACCTCCAGTGATGGAGCATTCACAACTTCTGGAAGCAAGCTGTTCCACTGGTTAATTGTTCTCACTGTCAGGAAATTTCTCCTTAGTTCTAAGTTGCTTCTCTCCTTGATGAGTTTCCATCCATTGTTTCTTGTCCTGCCCTCTGGTGCTTTGGAAAATAAGTTGACTCCTTCCTCTTTGTGGCAGCCTCTCAAATACTGTAATACTGCTATCATGTCAAGGACTAGTGGATATATTTTAACCTTCTGTATCCAACATATATTTTGTTGGTGTTATTACACCAAGAAATTGAGCTTCAATGATCTCCACCTGGATTATCCTTTAAGATATTATCTTAGACCCTGATATGTCCATATAGAAAAGGGACATGGTAGCATCTCGCCTTCCTTAAATGCCTCTTGAATGCTATTAAGGAGTCCTATTGACATGCTAGAAACTGTCTCGTAAGTTCTCCGAAGTTTTTGTGGTGAGATCAGAGATGTTATTCACCTACTTTGGACCGGTTCGGGCAAACTGGTAGTGAGGACCTACAAGTTGGCCCACCCACCCATCTGCCCCGGCTCTATGCCATCCTATTTAGTCACATTTTCAAAGCAGTGGACATGTGTGCAAGCTGCGCATGAGCAAAGCACATGCACAAAAGGCCACACACATATGCGGAAGGTGTGCACGCTCACAAAGTGAGCACGCGCATATGGGGTGAACCAGCGGTAAATTTCTGTGAAACCCACCTCTGGGTGAGATGATGAGTAGGGGGTTTCTCGGGAGTGAAGGGATGGAATGCACAGCTACTCAGCCTACATAACATGTGTGAGAGAAAGAGAGTGAAGATAGCACCTTGCTAATAGTTCCCAGGATGTATTGTAGGTGCAGATAGTAGGGTCTTCGGTTTGACAAGATTTTGTCCATTAGGCGTGAAACAAAAAAGAGCTCAGCTTGGAAGATGCACCGGGTGTTATTTTGGTTTGGACTTCACGTCAAGACTGCCAGACTGAAGACCTTACTATCGGCATTTACAATATTTTACACTGGCATCCTTCCATCTCAAAAGACCATGGTATCATGCTCTGGAAAGAGGTCCTAAAGCACCATCTGGTGTGGCTAAAAAGGCCAATTCGGGAGTGGCAATGCCTTCCTGTTCTGACCTCCTCATCCATCCAGTAACAAAAGCCAAGACAAGCTTAACTAGAATGTACTTTAATTAGCAAGACCAGAATCTCGATGGCTGAAAGCCAAGCAAAACAAACACATAAGGACCTTGGCAGCAAGTCCGACAAACCTTGGCAGCAATTCAGACAAACCTTGGCAGCAATCCAGCCTGCCAAGGTAGTTACGTTCTCTTTAGTCAAAGCATTGACTTTTGCAAGAGGTGCGTGTCACAAGCAGTCTTTTTTATAGTCTGGAGAGGAGCCTAATGACCACCAGCTGAGCGCAATTACCTCCTGTAATTGCGTAATTGTTCTTGATGCCAAGTAGCTCTTCGATGGCGTGCATCCAGGAACAACTCACTGCTGGCTTCTGGATCACTCTCCCTTGTCTCCTCCCCACTGGTCCAAGGCTCAGGTGCCACCTGGTGGCCAACCAGTCTCTCTGCGCCCTGCTTGGAGTCAGAACCCTGTCCAGGGTCTTCCACATCCTCCAGAGCTGACTCATAGGGCCCCTCGCTGTCGGAGTCTGGTGGCAGCTCCAACAGCTCCTGCTGGCCACAACACCTTCTACACTGAGGACAGATACATTCTGTCCTCTGCCCAGCCCCCAGATTTTGCTGCTTCCAGGATTGCCTCTTTGCCTCAGCCTGCCGAACAAAGTGTCTCTTCGAATTGGAGAAGACCATGCTGTGTCTTTAGCCTCCAAGCTGAACGATCAGAGGTCAAGGTTTCCCAGCTGTTAATGTCTATTCCCAAGGCCTTTAGATCCCTCTTGCAAATATCCTTGTATTGCAAGCTGTGGTGTCCCTTCTCGGGTGCTTTCCCTGCACTAATTCCCCTTACAGGAAATCTGTCGGAATCTGACCATCAGCCATTCTCACGACATGTCCAAGCCAGTGTAGACATCGTTGTTTCAACATGCTATAGATTCCAGCACATTCCAAGATTGCACTATTTGGGACTTTGTCATGCCAGGTGATGCCAAGAATATGCCGGAGACAGCGCCTATGAAAGGTGTTCAACTTTCTCTCCTGCTGTACGTAAAGGGTCCAAGACAATAGTAGTCTGGGAACTATTAGTAGTAGTATAGCCTTTATTGTCACTGTACAAAATAAATGCAACAAAATTGGTTAGGAGCTGCCTCATTAGAAAGGAGAAATTAGAAATGAGTTGTCTTCATTCTCTTTCTTTCACGATATCTGGACTCATTTGCCGTTTACTCCTCTGGAATATGCCCCCTCCCTGTTGGGGATCCATCTTCTCACTGCATTCCCTCCTATCCTATCTGGACTTCAATTCCCAGAATTCCTCAGCCAACATGCGTCCATCTCAAAACCAAGAATGACATGTGGCAGTGTTTTCAACCTTGGTCACTTTAAGATGGGTGTACTTCAACTCCCATAATTCCCCAGGCATCTATACTGGCTGGAGAATTCTGGGAATTGAAGTCCACCCATCCTAAAGTAACCAAGGTTGAGAAAATGACACATGATCATTCTTCCAAGCTGAGTTCTTTATTATTTCAAACCTATGGACACAATCTTACTAGACTGAAGACTCTACAATCTGCATCTACAATATACTCTGGGAACTACCGTATTAGGAAAGGGCTGTCGTCACCCTCTTTCTCTCACACATGATATATGGGCTGTGTTACCCCTTATTCATTCCCTCCTGGGAATCCAGCTCCTCACTGCATTCCCTTACATCATGTGTTGACTCCAACTCCCAGAATTCATCAGTTCTTGTGTATCAGGCCCAAAGCCAAGAATGACAGTTGGTGATTCTTCCAAGCTCAGTCTTTAATTGTTCCACACCTGTAGACAAAATCTTGCCAGATTGAAGACTCTACTATCTGCATCTACAATATACTCTGTGAACTACTGAGGGGGAGCTGTATTCACCCTCTTTCTGTCAAGAGCCGAGGTGGCGCAGTGGTTAAAATGCAGCAGTGCAGTTCAGCAGTTTGGCTGTTCAAATCCCACCAGGCTCAAGGTTGACTCAGCCTTCCATCCTTCCGAGGTGGGTAAAATGAGGACCCAGATTGTTGTTGGGGGCAATATGCTGACTCTGTAAACCGCTTAGAGAGGGTTGAAAGCCCTATGAAGCGGTATATAAGCCTAACTATTGCTATTGCTATACATAATATCTGAGCTAAGTTGCCTCTTATTCCTCTCCCTCCTGGTAATCCACCTTCTTTCTATATTTCATCATCGTCACCCAGGGGGAAAAAGGCTTGTCAGAGGATTTGCAGCGTGACTACTATTAGGATCAACCCAGGAGCAAAACACAGCACACAGAGACTTAGACATTTAACAGTTGTTTATATACAACATATACAGACACATATGTGGTAGCAAATATCTGACAAGTAATCAATCTTCTTCTGTTTGGGTCCATTATTCTCAGGATGTTTGAGTATCTCTTTTGATCTTAATGGTGTTTTTGAACATCCTTTGTTGCTGGAAATACCAGAAGAGTTCATATAACATAAAACATAGAATAATAGAGCTGGAAGGGACCTTGGAGGTCTTCTGAGCTGAAGTGGCACAGTGGTTAGGGTGCAGTACTGCAGGCAGGGCCGGATTTAGATGAAAAGAGGCCCTAGGCTATTCCACTTATGAGGCCCTTTCACCTCCCATTTTTAAGTTTGCAAATTACATGAGAGACAATAAAATACATTATTACTGTGATATATCTCAATATATATCAATATAGCTGGCCTCCCGACAGAGGGTGGCTCTGCTCTGTGGCAAAGGCAGCAAGGCCAGCCGCCTCCCCTGCTGCGCTCAGCTGCCCAGCTCGGCCCCCTTGCCCTCACCTGCCTGGCCGCTGGAGGGCTCCGCATCGATGGGGCGGCTACTGGGAGCGGCCGCGCCTCTCGCCCGACCGCCGGTGCCGGGAACATGGGTGGGCTCCCCAACTGCCCCGGCGCTGGAACAATCTTAACCAATACATTTTTATGTTTGTTTATTAGTCATATGCGTAGAATTTCTCCTTATTTTCGGTTCAGTGTTTTAGTGTTCACTGTTTTTAGAATAGTGTAATTTTAATTTTGCTAACAATTTGAATGTAGGCCCCTCTTGATCTTGAGGCCCTAGGCTGAAGCCTAGTTAGCCTATAGGAAAATCCGGCCCTGACTGCAGGCCACTTCAGCTGACTGTTATCTGCAGTTCGGCGGTTCAAATCTCACCGGCTCAAGATTGACTCAGCCTTCCATCCTTCCGAGGTGGGTAAAATGAGGACCCAGACTGTTGGGGGCGATATGCTGACTCTGTAAACCGCTTAGAGAGGGCTGAAAGCCCTATGAAGCGGTATATAAGTCGAACTGCTATTGCTAACTGCTATTGCTTCTAATCCAACTCCCTATTCGAGCAGGACACCCTGTACCATTTCATATGATTGCCCAGTCTCTTTTCGAAAGTTTCCAGTGATGGAGCATCAGAGGTGGGTTGCTATCAATTTGACCCAGTTTGGCCAAAGCAGTAGTGGGCATTTTTGCTTGGGTCACAAAACCAGCAGCAGCCCAGTCTCTTTCCTTGGTTAGATTCCATCCTTTGTTTCTCGTCTTGCCTTTTGGTGTTTTGAAACTCGTTTAACCCTACTGGAATTATTACTCACTGTTGCGTTAGCTGAAAAATTATTCTTGCTGTTTCCGCTTCCCAGCATGTCAATTTATGATAGGAAGAATTCCATCAGGATTACTTTCCTTGGAATTCAATTGGCATAGGGAAAAGCCATGGAGGTGGAAGGACATTAGGAAAACGATTCTACAGTGAATTTTTGGCAAAAGTGTTTCATGCTCACAATTCCTGGCCACCTTCTCTTATCAATACATGTATTTCATGGGGGGGGAACCCTCTTCCCCTTAGAAATGTATTTCAGAAGAAAACCTTTTTTATAATACCAAATATGAACTACCATATTTTTAGGACTATAAGACACACCAGAGTATACGACGCACCAAGATTTCGAAGAGGTAAAGAAGAAAAAAAAAGTGTTTGCCCTCCCTGGCCCCCAGGAGCACTCCCCAGGCCTCCCAAACCCTCTGTGTGTCCCGGTTTTCACATGCAGAGGATTTAGGAGGCCTCCAGAGTGCTCCTGGGGGCTGGGGAGAGCAAAAAAAAAAACTCCTGGGAGATTTGGGACACCAAAAATGGGGTGTGCAGAGCAGTGGTGGGTTGCTAGCTGGTTACTACCATTTCATTCATGATCGCACGTGCGCAACACGTCTGCGTATGTGCAGAAGCATCTGGGCGGGTGGCACAGCCTCCCGCTGCTGCCACTACCAGTTCGGCCAAATGGGGCCAAACCAGGAGCAGCCCACCTCTGGTACAGAGCGGTTGGGAGGGAGGCTTGCAGAATGCTCCTGAGGGCTGGGGAGAGCAAAAACAGCACTCCTGGGAGGTTTTGGAGGCCAAAAAAAAAGGCCCATTATTCACAAAAACAGGCTGTGCAGAGGGTTTGGGAGGCATGCAGAGTTCTCCTGGGGGCTGAGTAGGGCACAAATGCGTGCATTTTTGCAAAAAAAACAGGCCTGTTTTCCGCTTCCCAACCCCCCCCTCCAATGCATCACATTTTTGCCCTCCCCACTCCAGAGCACTCTGCAGGCCTCCCAAATCCACTGCATCAGTGGTGGGTTCCAGATCCCGTTTGCAACCAGTACGTTTGCAACGGGCCCAAACATCCACCACAGGAAGGCGCGCAACGCGAGCATGCATGCTTATCTCTTGTGACGCCTCCGCAAGCCTCTTTGATGCTCCAGCTGCTCATTGGAGCATCGTGCACTCCATGCATGTGCACAGAAGTGCTGAAGAGCTCAAATACAGGTAAAGATCTCGGGCGGGCAGGTGGGCGCTCCAGAGCACCGTACCGGAACAGTACCCAATGCTCTGGGCACAGGTACGCCTGTACTGGGGCGTACTGCCTGCAACCCACCACTGCTCTGCATGCCCCATTTTGCAAAAAAAAAAAAAAAAGCCTGTTTTTGGCAAAAAAAAAACAAAAAAAAAAAAACGGGACATGTGGGGCATAGTTTCCAGAAGCCAAAAATGGCTGTATTCGGTATGTGAGATGCACCAACATTTCCTCCCTCTTATACTCTGAAAAGTACAGAAGTTGTTCTGTCCCAAGCCTCTATAATATATGCGGACGCAGACTTGGCTGTCTGCCACAACTAAGGAGAGAGATAAGCAACCTCTTGGCTAGGAGCCTAGAAAATTATTTGTATGAAAACAAGGTTTGAACTCACAAAGTTCTCCCAATCTTTCTCTATGGCTGGATCAGTAAAATTGTTGTTTCCTGCAAAATTCCCCTCCTGTCGCCCCACCTATAAGCTCTCTGAGAGGGGCCAACCAGTAGCCACCTGTTCCTATTTCCTTCTGTGAGCCTTTTTCCAAAGCTGCTCCCTCCTCCTCTCAGCCCTACGCATATGTACATCAGGGACAGCCTCCCTCTGTTCTTCCTCACTGTTCCCTGACTCAGATGCCATCTAGTCCCTGCTCTGACTCCAAACACCCACCAGAGTCTTCCTCAGCCTCCAGGGCACTCCCATAGTGTTCATCACTGTCAGATTCCAGCAACAGCTCAACCGCCACTGTTGGGCCACAACACCAGGGAACGAAGAAACCATCAAGCTAAATTTTCAGCAGTTTCCTGACTAGAGATATGGTGGGACACCTTAGGCTGTCATTGCTTATAGTGGTTGACCAAACTTTTTTTATTTAACAGAAGAAAAGAATCATAAAAGAATGTCCAGGTATTTAAGGATGATGATAAATCAGTCTGTTTTAAGGCCTGGGGTGGAAGAACCAAGTATTCTCTGACAGATGGCTGCATGGCTTCTGTTAGAAGTCCTCCAGAGAAGGGAGAACCTATCATTTCTTGTGGTAGCCGATTCCACTGGCTGACAGCTCACCCAGAGAGGAGGTCCCTCGTCTGATGTCTACCCGTCCCTCTTCAAAATATCTCCCCCATCATATTTCTCTCACATCCCTTTGTCCCACTCAATTCCTCCAGCCATTTCTTATGAACCAGTCCCCTCACCATCTAAACAATGCTCCAATTTATCAATGTCTGTTTGCTCTGCGGTGTCCAGAACCGGACACCCTATTACAGTGATGGCTAACCTTTTTTTGGATCACATGCCAAAACTGGGGGGAGTGCAGGGGGGGTTGTGTGTGGCATGCCACACCCACAAGTCTATGTGTGCGACTCCAGCATGCATATGCACGCTACCCCCTCACTTTTGACATGCTTTTTTCACCCTCCCCAGGTTTCAGAGTCTTTTTTACCCTGAGGAGGGTAAAAACAGCCCCCCTGTCCCCTCCCGGAACATCCCACCCCGGAGGCTTCAGGAGCCTCCCTGCAGTCTTCGGAGGGTGAAAAATGGCTGTATGAGCAACATGGAAGTTCGGGAATGGTGACTTCCAGTTTGTCCATAGGGCCTTTTTTCACCCTCTGGAGCCTTCAGGAGGCTTCCCTGAAGCCTCTGGAGCACGATAAAATGGCCCAACGCACAAACCGGAAGTGTGTTCGTGAAAAATGGCTGAAAAAGAAGGCCAAAGTCAGCTGGGCAGCATGTGCATGCGTGCTGCATCTGACAGGGCAATGCCTGGCATGCCCTAACAAATGGCTCCACCTGCCACTTGTGACACGTGTGCCATAAGATCGCCAACACGGCCCTATTACAAGGGTGGTGTCAGGGTTCCAAGTAATACACCCATAGCAAACAGAACTCCAAGGCAAGTGGATTCCTTAAAGAACAGTTTGGCTGGACATATCATATTGGGACCGACTGGTGAAAACCGACTTTAACAATTCCCATGGTTTTCACTTAATTAAAAGTAAAAATTTCTCCCTTTTCCCAAACAATTAATTACATGGACCAATCACAGTGGAGTCCGGTTACTTGGTAACTTTACTCCTCCTCTCTCCAGCCACCTGTGGGAATGTCCTTGGTTCCCAGAGGAAACTATTTTGTTTTGGCTACAACCCTCACCCCACCCCAGCTATCTCTATTCCCCTCCTTCCTAACCCTCATCTGCATTGTGGCAACACTGAAACCCCACTGATGGCCTCAGTGAGGCCGGCTTCGGAGTTGACATGTGGCCTGATTATAGCACCGTCATTTCCATTAGGTGGTTTCACAATCGCTTGCCAAAACCTCTGTAACAGATGGGCTGAGATGTTTAGCCCAAAAGGTGCTGCACAGTTGGGGACAATGAAGCCAACCGGTCAGAGGTGGTATTCAGCCGGATCAGACCGATTCTAGCCAAACTGGTATAGGAAATTGCCCCAGCTCTATACTGTCCCATTTAGGCATGTTTTTGAGGGCGGGCGCATGTGCGGAAGGCGAGCATGAGCAAACTGGTGGTAACAAAATGTGAAACCCACCACTGCAACAAGCCAACATGAACTACAAAGATTGCAGATGTGTGATACTGGTCTTTGGATGTGTCATCTTCTCTTACCCACTCTTTCACCCCCAATCCTGGGCATCTTCTGCTAAGCTGACTGTTTATAACTGAACTGCACATTCTTGTCTAGCAACCGAGGTGGCGCAGTGGTTAGGGTGCAGTACTGCAGGCCACATCAGCTGACTGTTATCTGCAAGTCAGCGGTTCTAATCTCACCGGCTCAAGGTTGACTCAGCCTTCCATCCTTCCGAGGTGGGTGAAATGAGGACCCGGATTGTTGTTGGGGGCAATATGCTGACTCTGTAAACCACTTAGAGATGGCTGAAAGCCCTGTGAAGTGGTACATAAGTCTAACTGCTATTGCTATTGCTAACCACACAAACTCTCATTTGAAGAAGAGGTCACAGGTGTGTTACCTGCAGCAGTCCCAAGAATCCATCCATTCTCCTCTTCCTCTCCTCTTCATCGCCATCCTAGCCATATCCTCTTCCATACATTTCCAACCAATATGGTCCTGGCCTTTCTTTTGCCAATTGGGCCCGGAATACTTGCTGATGTGGTCAGTCCATTTTAGTTCTCCTTCATGGATGCTTTTGATCAAAGTGGGATTCATTCTATGACTGCCTTGGTCCACCTGCCCTCAGTGCTTCTTGCTATGTGACCGGCCAGTTTCCATTTCAATTCTTTGACTGTTTCGATGGCATCTAAGAAGCTTCTTCAGCTCTGACAGGATGGTGGTGAATGGAAGAATTTATACTCCTTGCAGACAGCTGGTCATTTGCATCCTTTTAGAGAGTCCTTGAAGCCACCTGGAGGTTTATCTGGGTCCTCAGGTTCCCCTGAGTGGTGCAAATGAGTGTGGAGCCTTCTTGGAACTGTTGAAAGGACTGCGTTGTAGGCTGGAGATAGATGGTGTGGTACCCCTTCCCTTCTGTGGAGAGAGGGCAGTTCAGTTTTGACCTAGATGACCTCTTTGACCCCTCTTTCAAACCAGAGGTCCCCTCTGTCCAAAATGTGGACTTTGCTGTCTTCAGAAGAGTGGCCTTTGTCGTTTTGGCCTTTGAGAGCCGAGGTGGCACAGTGGTTAAATGCAGCACTGCAGGCTACTTCAGCTGACTGCAGTTCTGCAGTTCGGCTGTTCAAATCTCACCGGCTCAGGGTTGACTCAGCCTTCCCTCCTTCCGAGGTGGGTAAAATGAAGACCTGGATTGTTGTTGGGGGAGATATGCTGACTCTGTAAACTGCTTAGAGAGGGCTGAAAGCCCTATGAAGCGGTATATGTCTAACTGCTATTGCTATTGTTTAAATGCAGATGGACTTCTGAATCTAGTCCTGGTGGGTTTGTTCTCCTATGTTGCGCCATGCATTTTTGAAGGGGTTGTTTCGTTTCCCCAATGTACAGATCTTCCCATGGCTCACTACATTTTACTGCATATACCACATTGCTCAGTTTGTGAAGCTTCTTGAGTGAGAAGCAAAACGTCTTCAAAGAAAAACCAGAAAGTCCATTTGCCCCTTGCAAAGGAACCTTTGGAACATATATGTAGAGGAGAAACAGAAATCAGTTGAGGATTAAAATCAAGTCAGAAATAGATCACCTGGACTTGCAGAGTTATTGGTTTGTTTTTTTTTGCATCCAAACGATATCCCAAACCACAGTACTGAAGTCAGTTTCGCCTCTCGTTCTCTCTGCCCCCCCAACCTCCTGCAGCTTCCTTTATCTGTTAACATTAAACATTGGTGGGGAACTCGATTTGGAGTTCAGAGCTCTTATTAAAAATGGAACAGTTCTGGAAGTCTGTGCGGTTTCCCCCTATAGAATCTAATTTCCTTCTCAATGGGTGATTGTACCATTGTATTCAAAAAAAGAAAAAGAAAGAGAGAGAGAGAGAGAGAGAGAGAGAGAGAGAGAGAGAGAGAGAGAGAGAGAGAGAGAGAGAGAGAGAGAGAGAGAGAGAGAGATCTTAATTCTTTTTGCATAAGCTGCTGATATCAACCAAGCAGCCCACCAACCCCCTCAAAAAATGGACATGATATTAAATAACATCTTTATCGGTTTGGATCCAATCACACACCAGAAAGGCTGGGAGCGTGCAATTGTAATTAGCAAGAGCTATGAAAATGGCAAGAGGGCTAATGGAGGTTGAGTTAAATAAAACTTTGGTGTGTGTATATCAATAAACAGAATACAATGTCAGGTTGCACAATTATTGCACTAGTTTCTTTCCAGGTGATAGAAAATGTAGGGCGCCTTCTCTGTCTCCTAAATCATATCCCCCCAAAGCCTCTGCTCCCCTTGTAATTATTTTATGTAACCACCCATATCAATTATTGTTGCATATTGCCAAGCTAATCGTACTCAAGTTGAAATGGTCTTTATTATGCATTTTCTTGCTTCGTTAATGGGATATTACTCTTTTTTTCCCTTTCCTGCCAAATATGCCAAAAAGGCATTTTTTAAAAAGATAATAATAAATAAAGCAGCTATGCCTGTTACTTTTAGAGTACTGAAATTAGAGAACCAAAGAAGTTTCTTGGATGAGAAGCAAGACGTTTTTTTTAAAAAAACAAAAACAAAAAACGAGAATGTCCAGTTACCTTTTGAAAAGAAAAAAAAACATTGTCAATCATCCAGATCATGGTTGACCCAAAGGTACTTTTCTAAAAGGTATCTGGATTTTCTTGGTTTCCTTTCTTTGAAAACGTTTTGCTTCTCATCCAAGAAGCTTCTTCAGTTCTTTTGCTGAAGGATTGAAGAAGTCCAAGAAGCTTCTTTGGTTCTTCTGCTGATGGATTGAAGAACATCTTGTCCAAGAAGCTTCTTCGGTTCTTCTGCTGAAGAATTGAAGAAGTCCAAGAAGCTTCTTTGGTTCTTTTGCTGATGGATTGAAGAACATCTTGTCCAAGAAGCTTCTTCGGTTCTTCTGCTGAAGAATTGAAGAAGTCCAAGAAGCTTCTTTGGTTCTTTTGCTGATGGATTGAAGAATGTCTTGTCCAAGAAGCTTCTTCAGTTCTTCTGCTGAAGAATTGAAGAAGTCCAAGAAGCTTCTTTGGTTCTTCTGCTGATGGATTGAAGAACGTCTTGTCCAAGAAGCTTCTTTGGTTCTTCTGCTGAAGGATTGAAGAAGTCCAAGAAGCTTCTTCAGTTCTTCTGCTGAAGAATTGAAGAGCTTCTCATCCAAGAAGCTTCTTCAATTCTTCAGAACTGAAGAAGCCTCTTTAAGGAGAAGCAAAATGTTTTGAAAGGAAAAAAACCAAGAAAGTCCAGCTTTCAGAAAAGCACTTTTGCTACAGCATATAGTATGAATTTAACAGTCAGAGTTCCAAGTAACACCCCCAACAAAAGATGACTTGAGTTTCCTCAAAAGCCCATTTTATCATATTGGCACATCTGGGAAAACCTGAATCTGAAAGCTTCCAGTTTATCCCCACGCAAGTGAAAGTCCAAGTCCTTGCCCAGCACCCACATGTCCGTCAAATGGCCCAATCAGGCACCGTCCCAATTGGAGATGCCTTCCAGCCACTCCATCACAGCTGCAGGGCAAGATGTCCTTGACACACTGAGAAAGGAATGTTATTTTGACTATATATCTCCCATACTCCATATAATTCCCCCCTCCCAATTTCCCACAGCCGTAAATGTGGCATGCCTGAAGGCCCCAATGCAAAAGATGGCTTCCAGGCCTGACACTAACATAATGCAATGGTCATCCTACAAGGAACAGGAAACCATCTGAGATACAACAAAGGCCACCATTTCTTTTCGGGACATCATTCCAGGAGAGTCCCAAACTTCTGTTGCTTCTCACTTCACTTCATCAGTTGCCAACAGAAGACTCAATGTGCGCAGACAAGATTTGACTTTATCCTTTTAGAGAAGCACTGAAACCCCAGATTTGATTTAAATAACAAAAAATCACCACCCCTTTATGAATGTCTATCCTATTGTCTAGACAATGTCCCCAAAGCCAAGAATTCTGATGACCCATCTTGGCAAGAAGCGGAAGTGAATCCATTCCTTTGAAACCTGATTCTTTTGCGGGGGGGGGGGGGGGAGACATGTGCTGAAAGTCGATAGTCATGTATAATGCAACATGTTTTTAGAAAGTTTTTAGCCGGTGGCTTAGGCAGATGCTTCTCAGAATAAGAGGCAGCGAACTGTGACTGGAACTCTATGAAAATGCTTTGAGCAGAAAATGAATCCTTTCACGCCGAGAGAGGAAATATCTTCAGGGATTGGTGTTATCGGGCGATCCTTTGCAAGCAGCCCGGAACCAAAGTTCATTTCATTCAAATCATTCGACTCATCCAATGAGGGTCGTAGACCTATGTCATCCCCTCTCTCCCCTCCCCCCTCCTAAGCAAGTTTTGTCGATTTCATTTTATTTCCCAGCCTCCATGTTTCCAGTGTCTTTCTCCCCACTTGGAACTGAACCCAGAAGGACATTTCTTCCAACAAGGCTTCTTCTCGTCTCTTGTTGTAGGACATAAACTGGCGTGCATGCTTTACATTCCAGGCACAACTGTCCACGGTGGCATGTTCTCAGTGCAGCTGTTTTCTAAGAACTATTCTCTGCTGGGTTCACTGATTTGATACCAACCTTGATGGAATCCCAGACTTGGAAGGCATACCAAAGGCCATTGGGTCCAACCTGTGCTTTTTGCAGAAATTCCAATTAGAGCATCTCTGGCATACAGTTGTCTACCTTCCAGGGATGGGTTTCAAATTTTTTTCGAACCTACTCTGTGGGTGTGGCCTCCTTTGTGGGAGTGGCTTGCCGGCCAGGTGTTCTCTCTCTCTCTCTCTCTCTCTCTCTCTCTCTCTCTCTCTCTCTCTCTCTCTCTCTCTCTCTCTCTCTCTCTCTCCTTCCTTTTGTCTCTCTGTCCCTTTTTCCTTTTTTCTTTCATCTCTCTCTCACTTTTTTCTTTCTTTCTTTTTTGTTTCTTTCTTTCTTTCTTTCTCTTTCTCTTTCTCTTTCTCTCTCTGTGTGAGTCTGTCTGTCTGTCTGTCTGTCATTTCTCTCTCTCTCTCCTTCCTTTTGTCTCTCTGTCCCTTTTTCCTTTTTTTTTCTTTCATCTCTCTCTCACTTTTGCTTTCTTTCTTTCTTTTTTCTTTCTTTCTTTCTTTCTCTCTCTCTCTCTCCTTCCTTTTGTCTCTCTGTCCCTTTTTCCTTTTTTCTTTCATCTCTCTCTCACTTTTTCTTTCTTTCTTTCTTTTTTCTTTTCTTTCTTTCTTTCTTTCTTTCTTTCTTTCTTTCTCTTTCTCTTTCTCTTTCTTTCTCTGTGTGAGTCTGTCTGTCTGTCTGTCTGTCTGTCATTTCTCTCTCTCTCTCTCTCTCTCTCTCTCTCTCTCCTTCCTTTTGTCTCTCTGTCCCTTTTTCCTTTTTTCTTTCATCTCTCTCTCACTTTTGCTTTCTTTCTTTCTTCTTTCTTTCTTTCTTTCTTTCTTTCTTTCTCTTTCTCTTTCTCTTTCTCTCTCTGTGTGAGTCTGTCTGTCTGTCTGTCATTTCTCTCTCTCTCTCTCTCTCTCTCTCTCTCTCTGTGTGTGTGTGTGTGTGTGTGTGTGTGTGTGTGTCAGTGGTGGGTTTCAAAATTTTTTGGAACCTCTTCTGTAGGTGTGGCCTGCTTTCCGGGTCCACTGGTGGAACCTCTTCTTAACCGGTTCGGTAGATTTGACGAACCGGTTCTACCGAACTGGTGAGAACTGGTAGGAACCCACCTCTGCTACCTTCCAACTAGATGTTTTCAGTGACAGGAAGTCCACCACCTCCCTGGGTCATTGATTGCACTGTCAATCTGCTACTATGGTTACAAATCTTTTCCTTCCCCCCTATGTTCAGGCAGGATCTGCCTTCCTGTAACTTCCATCCATTATTCTACATCCTGCATTCTGGCACCATAGAGAACAGTTTGACTTTCTTTCCTTTTGACATCCTTTCAGGTATTCGGGATATTTTAAAATTCTGGTGGGCCCCAAACTTATGATTTATGACAGCATCTCAGGATTAATGCTCCAACGGTGAGTAGGCTAAATCTACTGGGAAGCTGAGCTGAGCATGAAGAAGCAGAAAATTGAGTTTGGGATAGAGATATCAAATCTAGGTCGCATAAGACCATCCAGGGCTAACAAACTCAGTTCTTGGAATCTTGTTGCTGCCATCTAGTGTTCTCTGGCATTTCTGCAGCTCAGGTATAACTACCATATTTTTGGAGTATAAGATGCACCGGAGTATAAGACACACCAAGGTTTTGAAGAGGCAATTTTTTTTAAAAAAGTACTTTTGTACTCTGCAAACCTCCCAAAAATGGCCTGTTTTTTTTTTTCAAAAAAAGGGCATGAATGGCCTTTAGGAGGCTTGTAGAGTGCTACTGGGGGGGGGGGGGGCAAAAACGAGCAAAAAACACCCAATTTTATGACAAATAGGCTTTAGGAGCACATAGAGTGCTCCTGGGGACTGGGAGGGCAAAACGGGCCATTTTTCACTCATTTATGCCCTCCCCAACCCCCAGAAGGTCTCTGAAACCCTCCTAAAAGCTATCCAGGGCCATTTTGGTGAAGGGCGTGAGGTTTCGGGAGGCAAGAAAATGCTGTATTCAGTGTATAAGATGCGCCCAGATTTTCAGCCTCTTTTTTGAGGGAAACAGGTGCATCTTATACTCTGAAAATTACGATAATTTAGGAACTTTTCTCCAAGCAAAAGTCTCACCTCATTCTTTGATTTCTTGAGTGGTGTCTATAACTAAGGTTGTTGTTCTTCAGTAGCTAATGACACCTACATGTTTTGTTCAGTTGCTAAGTCATGCCTGACCCTTCATAATCCCATGGACGACAACGCGCCAGGCCCTCCTGTCTGTTTCCTGGAGTTTGCACAAATTCATCCTCATCGTGTCTGATACAATCTAACGATCTCACCTTCTCCTGCCCCTTTCACTTTTTGCCTTCCACCTTTCATCTCCAATATAATTAATGGCATTACAGTATCTCAGCCAACTTTCTTCATCTCCATTGCACCTTCAGCCTTGGGTTTTGCCGCTCACTTGCTTCACTCCATCCTTGTCACTGTTGTTGATGTTCTCTATCCATTGCTTCCATCTATGACCAGCCATATCCACTTGTTCTCCAGCTCACCTGAGATGCTCAAGAGGGACACCTTCATCAGTGAAAGACACACTCTCATATTAAAGGTTCTATATCCCTATATATGTTGCAATTGTGCTGATAAATAAATAAAGGGAGACTAGTATAGATCTATTTCAAGCTATTTAGCTCTCATCAGCTAGCCATACCCTTACTGGGAATCGAACCTGGGCTGTATTACATATTAGGCAGTTATATTAGCCACTAAACCACAGGCTCTCCTCCTTTATCAGCTAAGCCAGGGAAATAGGTATGTATTGTGTCACAACCCCTGGTATGGCTTCCCTTTTCTGTCTATCAACTCACTCTGGGAGCCATACACTATATATATAACTGCTTCCATCATCTGTCAATCGGCTCGTCACAAGAGTCCATCACGACAGAAACCCAATATTTTTACTGTTGCCTTTGTTATATTTGTGTTTTTTTATTTGTGCTGATAAGCTGATAGTCTCCCTTTATTTATTTATCAGCACAAATATATATATATATATATATATATATATATATATATATATATATATATATATATATATATATATATATATATATATATATATATATATATATATATATGCTTTTGTTTGCCTTGTTTTTTGTTTTTTTTAAAAATCATTTTTATTAAACATTTTTTACCTTTAAAAACAGGGGAAAAAACCAACAAGTACAGAAAAACAAGGCAAGCATAACAATAAAAAATAGTTTTACAGCCTGTATCAGCATACATATTTAGCCTTTGTAGTTCTCTTTTCTACATTGCCTTCCTATCAGTTTTCACATCTATAATAGTGTAATAACAATTGTACAAACCGTCGTAATATTATTAATGGTTCATATAGTAATTGGTAACTTTGGTCAATTTTTATTCAATAATAGTTTAGAAAAAAAAACAAAAAAAGAAAGAGTTCTATTTCCTGTTGTGGCTTTTGTTTTCTAGCCATTTATAAATTCTATTCCACATTTTATAAAAATCCAATTCTTCTCTTTCTTTTAACTCCATGGTCAATTTGTTCATCTCTGCACATTCAAGTACTTTTCTAATTATTGTTTCATCTGTGGGTGTATAGATTGCTTCCAGTTTTGTGCGAAGGCAATCCTAGCTGCGGTGAGTATGTGTAATATTATGTGTTCTGACCCTCCTCGTCCTACACCAAAGCACGCCGAGACAAAGATACTTCCAGGATTTATTAACACAGAGACAGGACCTTGGCAGCAATCTAGCACAGTCCAGACTTTGGCAGCAATCCAGCACAGACAAGACATTGGCGAAATCCAGCAGAAACTAACCTTGGCAGAAATCCAGCCTGCCAAGCTAGCCACGAGAGTTCTCCAGCTCTAGTGAATACGTTGACTCCTGCAAAGGGCTTGTGCACAATCATTCCTTTTATAGTCTTGAGAGGAGCCTAATTACCACTAGCTGAGTACAATTATCTCCTGTAACTGGGCAACTGTTCCTTACGCCTATTAGCTCTTCGGTGCCGAGCATTCAGGAGCAACTCCCTTGTCTCCTCCCCTCTGGTCCAAGGCTCAGGCACCTCCTGGTGGCCAACCAGCCTCTATGCGCCCTGCTCAGAGTCGGAACCCTCTCCAGGGTCCTCCACATCCTCCAGAGCCGACTCATAGGGCCCCTCTCTGTCGGTGTCTGGTGGAAGCTCCAATGGCTCCTGCTGGGCTACAACAATTACGTATTGAGATTTTTTTCTCAGTTTTTGGGTCTAATATTCCTAATAAGAATGATTCTGGTTTCAGTTCTATCTTTTGCTCTGTAATTTTTCCAGGCATTTCTGAATTTTGCACCAGTATTTCCTTGAGCCAAGGTGGCGCAGTGGTTAAATGCAGCACTGCAGGCTACTGCTAGATCAGCAGGTCAGCGGTTCAAATCTCACCGGCTTCAGGTTGACTCCAGCCTTCCATCCTTCCGAGGTGGGTAAATGAGGACCCAGATTGTTGGGGGCAATATGCTGACTCTCT
The DNA here is from genome assembly GCF_051295495.1 of Thamnophis sirtalis. NCBI lineage: Eukaryota > Metazoa > Chordata > Lepidosauria > Squamata > Natricidae > Thamnophis > Thamnophis sirtalis. The sequence goes on from NW_028261385.1 coordinate 6,608,854, forward strand.
GTAAACCGCTTAGAGAGGGCTGAAAGGCCTATGAAGCGGTATATAAGTCTACTACTATTATTATTATTATTGTGATGGGGCACGTCCACCATGTATGGTAGAATGTTCCAGGCTTGTGACTACATCTCCAAAATTTGGGGGATAAATTTGGATACATTTTGGCCAACCTCACTGGAGGCAAATGCCATCAATAAAACATTTTATAGAGGTTTGACAACCCTACTCTAGGGAGTCATCAACTGCATGCATCTACCCTACTTACTATGGAAGGTGAAAACTTACACCAGACCGCTGCCTATCCACTCTTCCTACCCCCCACATCCCCCAAAACAATTCACTTTAATTGGTATCATTTGCACAGGGGTGCAGATGTTCTCAATCACTGCAGAGGCACGTTCCCTCATTCACCAGTCACTAAGACAAAGATCCTTCCCCACATTACTTCTCTCTGTTATTGGATCTGATTCAGGTTCTGTGATTGCCATTAAGTCTCATTTTGTAATTCCGACTCCGGGTTTTTAGATATTAGTCCTTTTCTGGTACTGTTTTCAGCTCTAAAGCCACCTAGGAGAGGGAAGAGGAGGAGGAGAAACAGGAGAAGGAAGAAGGGAAAGGAGGAAGAGAAAGTGACAGAGGAAGGGGAATGAGAAAGAGGAGGAGGAAGAGGAGGGGGAGGAGGGGGAGGAGCAACAGGAGGAGAAGGAGCAACGGGAGGTGGAAGAGCAAGAGGGGGAGGAGAGAGAGGGAGAAGGAGAAAGAAGGGGAGAGAGAGAAAAGGAGGATGAAAGGGAAAAAAAGGAAAGAGAAAGAGGAGGAGAAGGAGAAGGAAGAAGAAGAAGGAAGGAAGAGGAAGGGGAATGAGAAAGAGAGGAGGAGGAGGGAGGAGAAACAGCAGGAGGAGGAGGAGCAACAGGAGAAGAAAGAGCAAGAGGGGAGGAGAGAGAGAGGGAGAAGGAGAAAGAAGGGGAGAGAGAGAAAAGGAGAAGTAAGGATGAAAGAAAAAGAAAAAGAAAAGAGGAGAAGGAGGAAGGAAGAAGGGGAATGAGAAAGAGAGGAGGAAGAGGAGGAAGAGGAGGAGGGAGCAACAGGAGGAGAAAGAGCAAGCGGGAGGAGAGAGGGAGGGAGAAGGAGAAAGAAGGAGAAAGAGAAAAAAGGAGGATGAAAGGGAAAGAAAAAGAAAAGAGAAGGAGGAGAAGGAGAAGGAAGAAGGAGAAGGAAGAAGGAAGAAGAGGAAGGGGAATGAGAAAGAGAGGAGGAGGAGTGGAGGAGAAACAGCAGCAGAAGGAGGAGCAACAGGAGAAAGAGCAAGAGGTGAGGAGAGAGAGAGGGAGAAGGAGAAAGAAGGGGAGAGAGAGAAAAGGAGGAGGAAAGAAAAAGAAAAAGAAAGGAGGAGGAGAAGGAGGAGGAAGGAAGAAGGGGAATGAGAAAGAGATGAGGAAGAGGAGGGAGGAGAATCAGAAGGAGGAGGAAGAGCAACAGGAGGAGAAAGAGCAAGAGGGGGAGGAGAGAGAAGGAGAAAAGGGAGAAAGAGGGAGAAGGACAAAGAAGGGGAGAGAGCGAGAAAAGGAGAAGTAAGGATGAAAGATAAAGAAAAGGAAAAGAGGAAAAGGAAGGGGAGAGAGAAAGAAGAAAAGGAAGTAAAGATGAAGGGAAAGGCAGAGGGGTTCAAAGAAAAGGAAAGGAGGAGGAGGAAGAGGAGGAGGCGAAAATAGTAGTTCTTTCCTTGTATGCAAGTTCTTTTTTTCCCTCCCGAATATCTTTTGGCAACCTGGGCGCATCGTTTTCACGGAATGGGATGTTGCAACTCTTGACAGTCTCCAGATCAATCTCTTTTCTCCCTTATTTCCCAAATAAAATGCTATTTTTTTCTTTAAACTTTCCCACCCCCCCCCCCAAAAAACCCACCCAAAACCAAAAATCCCTTTTCCTCCCAGGACCGTAATGTGAAGAAATGGAAGTGACCTTACAGTACACGGCATTGCTTATCCTGCTCGAATGAGATTTTCATTACCCGGCAAGTCGAACAGGTACGCATTAAAACATCCATAAAGTCTTTGTGGAGGGCTTAATAGCTAAAGCAAGCTATCGGAATTATGTCCTTTCCCCCCCTTATTGAATTCCCTTCATGTCACTTACCCACAAAGTAAGATTTTTAGGTTTCCAATTCTTTATAATTAAAGGGAACAAATGAAGGGAAATGCGGAAAGGAGGGTAGGAAGGCCTTTCTGAGCCCAGCTGGTACCTTCATTGGAAACTTCACTGAGAAATTCGCACGGTCCTGAAATTTTGAAACTCAGATGAACAGAGGCGGTGGGGTAGAGTGGTAATAGTGTCCATAGTCCTGGGGTGTTGAACACAAGGGCCAACTCAGACCAATGGTGGGATTCAGCCAGTTCGCACCTATTTGGGAGCGTGACCCGTCAAAACCGAGCTTGACTAAGCCGCGCCCGATTAAACCGCGTCACTGACGTCATCAACAGGGCGACAACAGCCAGCGCGGAGAAAGAAGGGCACTTTAAATAGCGCTTTGAAAGCAAGCCGATTCAACTTAAGGTAAGGGTTAGGTTTAGGGTTAGGTTTAGGGTTAGGTTAACGGTTAGGGTTAGGGTTAGGTTTAGGGTTAGGTTTAGGGTTAGGTTTAGGGTTAGGTTAAGGGTTAGGTTTTGGGTTAGGTTTAGGATTAGGTTTAGGGGGGTTAGGTTTAGGTTTAGGGGTTAATTTTAGGTTTAGGGTTTACAGCGTGCTTCTGTCTCCGTGCTGTTGTCGCCCTGTTGATGACATCAGCTACGCTGTTTAGTCGGACGCGGTTTAGTCGAGCGCGGTTTTTGTGGTGGAACCATTCGGAAGAACCAGTTAGTAATTTTCTAAGTAGTTCGGAGAACCAATTGTTGGAAGAAATCTCCTTTTGTTTCTTTCCTCTTTACAGGGCTAATCCTATAAGGAAGGCAGGAAGGAAACATTCTGGTGTTGTTTCTCAGCCTAATCTTTATTGCTTTGCTCACAGAAATGGCCTCTCCGGTTAACCCTTATTACATTGTAACAGCTAAGGCGAAGCGTCCATCGACCTGAGTGACCTTGAGTTGGCCATGCCCACCCAGTCACATGACCACCGAGCCCCAGCTACCCAGATGGTCATTAGGGCAGAGAACCGGTTGTTAAATTATTTGAATCCCACCACTGACTCAGATCCTCGATGGGGTCAGATGCAGCCTGGAGGACTGTCCTGGAAAATGTAAGGGGCCGGTCCATGTGGCTTCAGCCCCGTCTACCCAATAAGAAAGGGAATCATCAGGCCAGCGTGGCTTTGGCCTGGTCTACCCAGTGCAAACAGGAAACATGCCTGCAGTTTGGGGAGCAGAGTCAAGGTGGCCACATCCACCCTGTTGGCCACATCTATCCAGCACCCCAAAGTCAACCGTAGCCCAAATGCGGCCCTCGGGGAACTTGAGTATGACCTTCCCCTGCTCTAGTCCATCATCAGTCAAGAAACTCAATGAGTGTCTTTAAGGTCACTCTTTCTCTCCTCAAAGTATCACTGTAAGGGTAACTTGGTGATGGGTGCGTAAACCTTGAATGGGCCAACTCACTGCCGGACAATTCAGCAACCCAATTTAATTATTTAAAATCGAAAATCATTTTAATTTTGAATTGAATTTTATTATTTGTATGCCGCCCTTCTCCGGGAGGGACTCAGGGCGGCGAACAACTCAAAAGGGGAAAAAGGGGAACATAGAACAGAATACAGATAATTAAAATAGGCAAGAATCACACAGCCACACAAGTCGAGAGGGGAGGGGAACTCATTAACCCCAGGCCTGCCGGCAAAGCCCAGGTTTTAACGGCTTTTCGGAAGGCCTGGAGAGAGGTGAGGGTCTGAATCTCTGTGGGGAGTTCGTTCCAAAGGGCCGGAGCTGCCACAGAGAAGGCCCTCCCCTGGGTGGTAGCCAGATGGCATTGGCTGGTAGACGGAACCCGGAGGAGGCCAGCCCTGTGTGATCTAATGGGTCTTTGGGAGGTAATTGGCAGCAGGCGGTCTCTCAAGTACCCAGATCCAATACCATGAAGGGCTTTATAAGTTACGACTAGCACTTTGAAGCGTATCCGGAGACTGATCGGTAGCCAGTGCAGCTCGCGGAGGATAGGTGTAACGTGGGTGTACCGAGGTGCACCACAATCGCTCGCGCGGCTGCGTTCTGGACGAGTTGAAGTCTCCGAATACTCTTCAAGGGCTGCCCCATTTTTGTCATGAATTTTTGTCATTCCCATTTCATCTTGTCTCTCCTTTGGCATCTTTTCTTTCACGATCCAAATCCACAAAGAAAAGGGGGTCTGCTTATTTTGCAAAGCACCAGAAGGAAGGACAAGAAACAATGGATGCAAATTAATCGAGGAGAGAAGCAACCTGGAATGAAGGAGAAATGTTCTGACAGGGAGGACAATGAATCAGTGGAATACAGTGGTGGGTTCTGGATCCCGTGACAACCGGTACTGTTGCAACGGGGCCGGCGTCCTCCACATGATCGCTTGTATGCGTCTTACTGTCCAGCGATTCCCCTGCGAGCCTCCACGACGCTCCAGCTGCTTGGCGAAGTGTCGCCCAGGCGCTGTACACACCCTGCACATGTGTGGAAGCGCTGAAAAGTTTAAAGACAGGTAAGGAGCGCAGGTGGGTGCGTGGGCCCTCTGGAGCACAGTACCAGGATGGAACCCGGTGCTCCGGGCAGGCTCCAGTATGCTTGTACCAGGGCGTACCACCTGCAACTCACCACTGGTGGAATAGCTTCCCTTCAGAGGTTGTGGGTGCTCCCCAGCTGTTTTTGCTAGGTATAATTACAGATTGTACAGTTATAGAGAATAATTTGATTCTGAACTTAACAATGGCAGCAAGATTGTTGGTGGCGTGGCACGACAAAACCGCGCTCGTCAAAACAGCGGTGATAAAATCGCATCGCTAAAGCCGCGACGTCATCACCGCGCGTCATCACCGCCGCGACAACAGCGCGGCAACAGAAGGGCGCTTTAAACGGCGCCGCGGCAGAAAGCCGATTTCAATTAAGGTAAGGGTTAGGATTAGGTTTAGGGGTTTGTTTTAGGGTTAGGTTTAGGGTTAGGTTTAGGGTTAGGTTTAGGGTTAGGGTTAGGGTTAGGGTTAGGGTTAGGGTTAGGGTTAGGTTGAGGTTTAGGGTTAGGGTTAGGGTTAGGGATAGGGTTAGGTTTAGGGTTAGGTTAGGGTTAGGTTTAGGGTTAGGTTTAGGGTTAGGGTTAGGGTTAGGGTTAGGTTTAGGGTTAGGTTTAGGGTACTGAGTGCTTGGGAATGCACGGATTTGCCCTCCGCGATTATGTCATCGTGGTAGGGTCGCGTTTTCCTTAGCGCTTCGAACGGCGCGAATTAGTCTTCGCGCTTATGTCTCCGCGGATAAGGGCTTCGCGGATTTGTGGTGGAACCTGTTGGTGGCGCAGTACTGGAAGATGGAAGAATTGCCTACTATTCAAGAATGGACGTTCGAAGTAGTAAACTTAGCAGAGATGGCCAAAATCTCAGCATATTTGAAGGACCATTCAGATGAGAAATACAAGCTAGAACGGAGAAGATGGATTGACTATATTCAAAATAAATATCGGACTAAGGAATTTCAATAGCTTATGAATGAATGAACAAGGAATGTTACAATTTACCTAAAGTTAGCTTAATAAAAGGGGAGTTAAAGTGCAAGAAAAGGTAGGATACTAATGTTAGTTAGCTTATGTTAGTGTATGATTGTTAAATGTTTATACCCTGTTTTTTCTTTGGGAGGTTGGGGGGGAGGGAGGGTTGGAGGCAGAGGTGGGTTCCTACCAGTTCGCATCTATTCGGTAGAACCGGTTCGTCAAATCTACCAAACCGGTTAGAAGAGGTTCCACCAGTGGACCCAGAAAGCAGGCCACACCTACAGAAGAGGTTCCAAGATTGTTTGAAACCCACCACTGGTCCTTGGACATGATTATTCTACACTATCATGCTCCTATTTATAAAACTCAGTGCCTCTGTGAAAGGTAAGGATGACTACTGCGTTTTGTGGTGCAATCAGAACGTTGTGTGTGTTCACCATCACTGGTAAAGGGTCTCCTGCTTCAGGCATTGTCACATGGCAATTGGTTTAATGACTGCCATGACTTAACTGTAATCCTGGGCTCAGTTATAGTTGTATCTTCAAGACAACCCTTAAATCGTATGGTTTCCTGTTGCAAGGGAATAAAAAGGGAGAGATATATCCAGTATACTTCTCTGGGCTCGTGAGTGAGGATACAAATCCATCAAGGAAATCAGAGTATGAGGTGTGATATCATGCTAGCCAATTATTGGCCACACTTGGAGAAGAGCAACCAAGGTGATTAGAGGACTGGAGGCTGAAACATATGAAGAATGGTTGCAGGAAATCAGAGTATGAGGTGTGATATCATGCTAGCCATTTATTGGCCACACTTGGAATCCTGCATTCAGTTTTGGTCACCAAGATGTAAAAAAGTTGTGGACACTCTAGGAAGAGTGCAGAGAAGAACAACAAAGATGATTAGGGGACTGGAGGCTAAAACATATGAAGAACAGTTGCAGGAACTGGATGTGTCTGGTGTAATGAAAAGAAGGACCAGGGGAGACATGAATAGCAGTCTTCCAATATCTCAGGGGCTGCCACAAAGAAGAGGGAGTCAAACTATTCTCCAAGGGCACCTGAGGGTAGAACAAGAAGCAATGGGTGGAAACTGATCAAGGAGAGAAGCAACTTAGAACTGAGGAGAAATTTCCTGACAGTTAGAACAATTAAATCAGTGGAACAGAGGTTGCCTCCAGAAGTTGTGAATGCTCCCAACACTGGAAGTCTTTAAGAAGATATTGGGTAGCCATTTGTATGAAATGGTATAGCGTTTCCTGCCTAGGCAGGGGGTTGGACTAGAAGACCTCCAAGGTCCCTTCTGAGTCTGTTATTCTATTATGACTGTGGAAAGGTTTTAGGACAACACCAGCTCCCTCGGGTAAGAAATGGAGATGACCAGTACCTCCTATAATCGGATGTCACTGGATTGGGGAAACCTTTATATCTATATCACCTATATCTATCTGTATCTATATGTACCTAAAAACAGAATGATTTACAGGAAATGCATTATAACAATGGACAGCACTGAACACCTAACTACATACTGCCAAGAAGACAATCTGTGACCATGTACTGTGCGCAGGAAGGATAGACACAAGAAAGCAGCTTCAGATTAGCCACTTCTTAGACAGAGAACCGACAGAGGAGTAGACAAAGAGACAACACAGAGCAAAATCCTTACTTACACCATTGCTGCCCCCTTGTGATCAACAGATCCTGTTTTGAAGAGGCAGCTCCTTTGAATTTGGGAAGCCACTACAAAATATTAGGGTATCTCGCATACACTGGAAAAGGATTCATTTCATATTTCTGAACTCCCCAAAGAGTGGAGTGGAGCAGGGTGGGGCAGGGCGGGCTGGGGCAGGGCGGGGCTGAGATAGGCTGGGATAGGATAGGATAGGATAGGGTAGGATAGGATAGGATAGGGGTAGAGCAGAGTAAAGTAGAATAGAATAGAATAGAATAGAGTAGAGTAGAGTAGAATAGAATAGAATAGAATAGAATAGAATAGAATAGAATAGAATAGAATAGAATAGAATAGAATAGAATAGAATAGAATAGAATAGAATATTCCTTATTTGGCCAACTGTGATTGGACATATAAGGGTAGGATAGGATAGGATAGGATAGGATAGGATGGGATGGGATGGGATGGGATGGGATGGGATGGGATGGGATAGGGCGGGGCAGGGCGGGGCAGAATGGAATGGAATGAAGAGAATACAGAATGGAGTGGAATGGTGTGGAATGGAATGGAACGGGATAAGATGTGATGCGAAGAGAAGAAGAAGAGAAAATATGGAATGGAATGGAATGGTAGGTAAGGGAAGAGAAGGGAACAGAAGGGAACGGAAGAGAAGAAAAGAGAAAAGAAGAGAAGAGAAAATATGGAACAGAATAGAATGGGATAAGATGCGACGAGATGCAATGCAATGCAATGCAATTCAATGCAATGAGATGCGAAGAGAAGAGAAGAGAGAAGAGAAGAGAAGAGAAGAGAAGAGAAGAGAAGAGAAGAGAAGAGAAGAGAAGAGAAGAGAAGAGAAGAGAAGAGAAGAGAAGAGAAGAGAAGAGAATATATGGAATGGAGTGGAATGGAAAGTAAGGGGAGAGAAGAGAACGGAACAGAAGGGAACGGAAGAGAAGAGAAGAGAAGAGAAGAGAAGAGAAGAGAAGAGAAGAGAAGAAAGAGAAGAGAAGAGAAGAGAAGAGAAGAGAAGAGAAGAGAGAATATTCTTAATTGGCCAAGTAGGAAACACACAAGTAATTTGTCTCTTCTCATTGTACATACAAGCAGCAAAGTAATATAATAAAGTAATAGAACAAAGGATTATAACAAAGGATGCAGAAGGTCCAACTCTTCCGACCCTAGGCCATAGCAAATCTCTCTCCATGACTCTAAATGTCCAGGGTCTAGAAAATATTAATACTTAAAGATATGAGAGATGATAACAGGTGAAAGGAGTGTAGGATTAGAGCAGAGCTAATGACACCCACAGAATGTACAGCACCTCAGTTTACAAAGCATAATGCAATGTGTGTGCGAGGCCCCCAAACCAGCTGGCCGGTGGGAGCTGCGCGCGCATGCGCAGTGGAGCTGAGTTGGGGCGATGTCTTGCATGCCCACAGAGCTCTGCATGCCACCAGAATGCAGCCACGCGAGCGATCGTGGGTGCACCTCGTTTCACCCACGTAACACCTATCCTCCGCGAGCTGCACTGGCTGCCTATTGGTCTCCGGATACGCTTCAAGGCGCTAGTCGTCACTTATAAAGCCCTTCATGGTATTGGACCTGGGTACTTGAGAGACCGCCTGCTGCCAATCACCTCCACTAGACCGATTAGATCCCACAGATTAGACCTCCTCCGAATTCCATCTGCCGGCCAATGTCGACTGGCAACTACCCGGAGGAGAGCCTTCTCGGTGGCTGCTCCGACCCTCTGGAACGAACTCCTCGTGGAGCTTTGTACCCTCACCACCCTCCAGACCTTCCGCGTAGCCCTTAAGTCCTGGCTGTCCCGACAGGCCTGAGGGCTAAAGACTTCAACCCCACTCGAATAGTATGACTGTTGTGCTTTTTTAATGATGTATTGTCTTCATGTTTGTAACTTGTTTGTCCTTCCCTCCCCCTGAATTGTGAGCTGCCCTGAGTCCCCTCAGGGAAAAGGGCGGCATACAAATAAAGTATCTATCTATCTATCTATCTATCTATCTATCTATCTATCTATCTATCTATCTATCTATCTATCTATCTATCTACCTGTGGCACGTGTGCCGTAGGTTTGCCATCATGGGTATAGGACCTCCTGCTTGAGAAGGGGGCTGGACTAAAAGACCTCCAAGATCTCTTTCAACTTGATTATTCTATGTCCCATGTTAAGTTTGGGCTGTTTTCTTCTCTATCTTGTCCCAAAAACCTCCCAAAATATCACATCCAGTGACTGGTCTCATGCCTGATGATCCTTTACGGAACTGAAAGCGCCAGAAGGAATTTGTGCTTAACTTCAAGGAATTTAGTAACTTCATGGTTATTCTTAGATGCAGGGGGAAAAAAAACTCCCAATGAATGCCAAATTATGTTGTCTGAGTTCAAAACTCCAATCTGTGGCTCGATCTGAAGTCCCCTCCACCCTCCTCTCCTTCCTGCCCCCACCCCCACCCCAGCCCCCCTCCTTCCCCCCCCCCTTTCTTCTTTCCAACTTGATCTAATCACAGTCTGGTTTTAAATGCTAAGCCATCAATGTCATAAGCCTCATTCAAGCACACCCTGTCCCCAACACGCAACCTTTTCAACATGATGGCTCATTAATAATTTTAAAAGGACGATGGCAGGGCAACTATTTATAGCCCCCCCCCCATTTCTTGGGCAGGCCTGCCAAAGGAAGGGGAAATTAACATGGAAAAATTGTCATCTGGAAAACATTAGTGTTTATCAACAGATCAGTCAAGCCCTGGCTACTGTAAACTCTGCTTTTAGCTAAATAAAATGCATTAGCGGTGACAGGGATTGGAATGACTCTAACGGTAGCTGCAGCGGTGATAAGGGGGGGGAGGGAGGCATAAGGGTCCAAGGTCTTCCCCCCTCCCCACATTGTCCTCCTTTTTTGACACCTGCCAAGATTCCCACTGTCTTCAAGGGCAGAAGGAGATCCACCCAGGGGAGGAAAGGCACGGGGGAAAGTTGGTGAAGTCAATTAAGTGTTAATTGCTTTGACTGAGGGGGCAGAAGTCTCGGGGAGGGCTAAAGAAATGTCAATGAGGCGGGTTATTGGATCGAGTGCAAACCTCAGGCCCATAGTTAAGACTAACTCTACATCCCTGTGTTTTGGAAGGAAGGAAGGAAGGAAGGAAGGAAGGAAGGAAGGAAGGAAGGAAGGAAGGAAGGAAGGAAGGAAGGAAGGAAGGAAGGAAGGAAGGAAGGAGCAACAGAGGAAAGGAAAGAAGGAAGGAAAACAGAGGGAGGAAAGGAAGGCAAGAGGGAGAGAGGGGCACAGAAGGAAGGAAGGAAGGAAGGAAGAAAGAAAGGAAGGAAGGAAGGAAGGAAGGAAGGAAGGAGGGAGGGAGAGGGAAATGAGGGAAGGAAGGAGCAACAGAGGAAAAGAAAGAAGGAAGGAAAAAGGGAGGGAGGGAGGGAAGGAAGGTGAGAAGGAGAGAAGGGATGGTGAAGGAAGGACCAACAGAAGGAAAGAAGGAAGGAAAGGGGGAAGGAGGGAGGGGGTGAGAGGCAACGAAGGAAGAAAAGAAGGAAGGAGAGAAGAAGAGTGAAAAGGGGAGGGATGAATGGAGGGAGGGAAGGAAGGAGCAACAGCGGAAAGGAAAGAAGGAAGGAAAAAGGGAGGGAGGGAAGGAAGGTGAGAAGGAGAGAGGGACAGGGAAGGAAGGAAGGAAGAACCAACAGAGGGAAAGAAGGAAGGAAAAGGGGAAGGAGGGAGGGGTGAGAGGCAAGAGGAAGAAAAGAAGGAAGGAGAGGAGAGAGGGAAGGAGAGGGAGGAAGGCGAAAAGGAGAGAGGGATGGGGAAGGAAGAACCAACAGAAAGAAAGAAAGAAGGAAAAGGGGGAGGAGGGAGAAAGTGAAGGTGGGAGGCAAGGAAGGAATGAAAGAAGGAGAGAAGGAGGTAGAGGAGGGAGGGAGGGAAAGAAGAAAGGAAGGAGGGAAGGAAGGAGGGAGGGAAGAAAGGAAGAACCAACAGAGGGAAAGGAGGAAGGAAACGGGGAAGAAGGGAGGAAGGGAGGGGGGGCAAGGAAGGAGAGAAGGAGGGAGTGAATGGGATGGAGTGAGGAAGGGAGGAAAGGAAGGAAGGAGGGAAAGAAAGAAAGAAGAAAGAAAAAGAGGAAGACTACCCATTCATTCGGGACTTGGAGTCCACGTATTTTTGGTTCTTGACCGGGATGAAAGAGTTCCCCGTTCACACCAAGCTACATTTGAGCAGAGAAGGATCCTTATTTGCTTCTCAAATCACTGCAAAATCCATATTTCTCAAGCCGGTTGCAGTTTTCAACCTAGCCTAGATTTTAGTATGATGTCATGCGATAAACACCCAGGGGGGTTTCTGGGGGAAGGAGTGAGGGATGTGCAACCATTGGGAAGACGTTTGGACCAGCGTTTGGCCCAATCTCCCCTCTTCTCTGATGCTGTTGAGCTCAGTGGCTGCCCAGGGCTGAGCTGAGGCTCTTTGCAGGCATTCCGGCACCATTAATGCCTTGAAGGGCAATAATGAAGGCAGCCTCAAGACAGACGCTTGATAAGGGAATCGTTATAAATCGAAGGGCTTCGCCATAAGAAATCAAACATTGAACACTCTCTTCCCAGGTGCTCAGCCAGGCTTTCTGGTTAGCCCTGGATGATTTCACCCCTACACACACACACACACACACACAGAGAGACACAGACACACACACACACACACACACAGAGGACACAGAACTGAAAGTCTGCAGAACATCACGTCATGTCACAGAAGCAGTGGGGAAGGGTGGGGGTGGGTTTCGAACAGAAGGAAAACAGGATATAATGGTGCAGGTATAGCTCTGTACTCTGATTATAAGGCTGTTGATTTTGAAAGAGATCTGTCTGTCCATTGTTTCTTCCGTTTACGTTTATTAGGATTTGTATGCCGCCCACTCTCGAGAGACTCAGGGCGGCCCTCCCTCTTCATCCCTCATTTCTTCTTTCCTGCCTCCCTCGCCTTCCTTCCTTCCCTCCCTCTTCCTCCCTTCTTTCCTCCCCCTCCCTTTCCTCCCTCCTTCCTTCCTTCCCTCCACTCTTCTTGCCTCCTCTTTCCTCACTTGCTCCCTCTCCTTCCTTCCTCCCTCCCTCTTCCTCCCTTCATCCCTCCTTCCCTGCCTCCCCTTTCCTTCATTCCTTCCCTCCCTCCCTCCCTTCCTTCCTTTCTTCCTCCCCTCCTCTCTTCCTGCCTCACCTCACCTCCCTCGCTCCCTCTCCTTCCTTCCTCCCTCTGTCCCTTTTCATCCCTTCATTACTTCTTTCCTGCCTCCTCCCTCGCCTTCCCTCCATCTTCCTCCCTTCTTTCCTCCCCTCCCTTCCCCTCCCTTCCTCCTTCCCTCCCTCCACTCTTCTTGCCTCCTCTTTCCTCACTCACTCCCTCTCCTTCCTCCCTACCTTCGTCTTCCTCCCTTCATCCCTTCTTCCATGCCTTCCCCTTCCTTCCTGTCTTTCTCCCCTCCTTCCTTTCTTCCTCCCCTCCTCTCTTCCTGCCTCCCCTCCCCTCCCTCTCTCCCTCTCCTTCCTCCCTCCCTCCCTTTTCATCCCTTCATTACTTCTTTCCTGCCTCCTCCCTCGCTTTCCTTCCCTCCCTCCTTTTTTCCTCCTTTCTTCCTCCCCTCCTCCCTTCCTGCCTCCCCTTCCTCCCTATCCTTTCTTCCTCCTTCCCTCCCTTTCTTCCTTCTTTCCTGCCTCCCCTCCCCCTATCCTCCCTCCCTCCCTTCCTGCCTCCCCTCCCTCCTTCCTATTCCCTTCCTTCCTCCCTTTTCCTTCCCCCTTTTCCTCTCACATGTATATTCAACATTTTAAAAGCATATTTTTTTAAAAAAAAATCTCTACAATTTCAAAGCCAGAGATTTTGAGATATTGATCCCAGAGCATCAAATACTCCTTGTCATAATTCCCCTACAACTACATACATACAGGGAGAGCGAGAGAGAGATAGGGGAGGGAGAGGGAGATATTAGAAGAATAGTTTTGCATCAAGAGAAGGTGTTTAATGAAGCTTCCCGAAGAACTAACACCTGCATGCCTTATAATTACCACCTATACAGCCAACCCAAGATAATTACGCAATAAGACCAGATCACAGGGATGCTTAATCAACCAATAAAGAGGGAACCCTTTTACGTGCTACACCTACCTACAAAATCAAAGGCTTGGCTCCTTCACTTAGAGGTCCTTCAAAAATCGATGCTGATAGGTCAGAAGGATTCAACGCTTAATAAAGGCAGGGGGAGTGTTGGTAATTCCATTAAACTGCAACTGATTAATTTTTTTTTTAACTTCAAATGTAAGCCAATTGAGATTTTATCCTGAAATAATTGTATTTGTCATTTGTCCTGGCCTTTTCTGCTGTATGGAATTTAGTCTCTCTCTCTCTCTCTCTCTCTCTCTGGTCACTTGAAAGCAATGGAGGAGGATTGTAACTTAGCAATAGCAATAGCAGTTAGACTTATATACCGCTTCATAGGGCTTTCAGCCCTCTCTAAGCGGTTTACAGGTTTTCAGCATATCGCCCCCCACAGTCTGGGTCCTCATTTCACCCACCTCGGAAGGATGGAAGGCTGAGTCAACCCTGAGCCGGTGAGATTAGAACCGCTGAACTGCAGATAACAGTCAGCTGAAGTGGCCTGCAGTACTGCACTCTAACCACTGCGCCACCTCGGCTTGTGGGGGTTTGGGGGAATGATGGTAAATCTATGACTGTTCTTTGACTTGGGTTACTATTTGGGCAAAGATTTAATGGTCACATAAAGGACCATCTGGGATCCGATGATGGGTCTAGTAAATTCAATGCTTACCCAACAGTCTTTAGGGCGCTCAGAAGCAGGAGATGGAACTATACCTGCTCCACATGATTTTATTCTTTTACTTGCCCGTATTTTTCAGAATAGAAGACACACATTTCCCCCCTCCCTAAAAGTGGGCGAAAATTTAGGTGTGTCTTATAGACCAAATACAGGCATTTTTTGGGACGGGGGGGGGGGGAACCCTCTGTGCATCGTGTTTTTGCCTCCCCATCCCCCAGAAGCACTCTGCAGTTCTTTGCACAGCCTGTTTTCACCAAAAACAGGCCCGTTTTTGAGATCCCAAGCCCTCTGTGCTTCATATTTTTGCCCTCCCCGTCCCCCAGAAGCACTCTGCAGTGCTTTGCACAGCTCGTTTTCACCAAAATCAGATCCGTTTTTGGGCTCCCAAGCCCTCTGTGCTTCTTGTTTTTGCCCTCCCCGTCCCCCAGAAGCACTCTGCAGTGCTCCACATGGCCTGTTTTCACCAAAAACAGGCCCATTTTTGAGCTCCCAAGCCCTCTGTGCTTCATGTTTTTGCCCTCCCTGTCCCCCAGAAGAACTCTGTGTTTTGCACAGCCCGTTTTCACCAAAAACAGGTCCATTTTTGGCCTACAGTGTGCTTCTGGGGATTGGGAAAAGCACAAATGTGATGTGCAGAGGGCTTTGGACCCCAGGAAAAGGCTATGTGTAGCACTGCAGAGTGCTTCTGGGTGCCAGGGAAGGCAAAAATGTGACACATGGAGGTTTGGAAGACCAAAAATGGGCCCGTTTTTGGCACAAAAATGGGACTTTTTTTTTTTTTTTTTTTTTGCAAAATTGGGCCATGTGGAGCACTGCAGAGTGTTTCTGGGGGCCTGGGATGGTAAAAACACAATGTACAGAGGGCCAAAACTATTTTTTTTCTTGTTTTCCTCCTGTAAATTTAGGTGCGTCCTATAGTCCGGTGTATCTTATAGTCCAAAAAATGCAGCATTTATATAATAAATTTACATAGCCATGTTTAATGGAATGTAATAAGGAGCTGGATTCCCAGGAGGGAGGGGTGCATTCCAGAGGAATAAGAGGCAGTATTAACATGGAAGGAGAAAGAAGGCGAAGACAGACGCACCCTATTAGTTCCCAGAGTACACTACAGATACATCTGGCAAGATTCTGTCTACAGGTGTAGAACATTTAAGAACTGAGCTTGGAAAAATAGCCACGTGTCATTCTTGGGTTTGAGACTGACACATGGTGACTGAGGAATTCTGGGAGATGAAGTCCATACATGGTGACTGAGGAATTCTGGGAGTTGAAGTTCCCACAGAGTAGCTGATGACTTCTGGGAGTTGAAGTCCACACACAGTGACTGAGGAACGTAGTAAGGAAGTGGGTTCCCAGGAAAGAGAGGCTCCATTCCAGAGAAGTGAGAGACAACGCAGCCCAGATGTCATGTGTGGGAGAAAGAGAGTGAGGACAGTTCCTCCTTAATAGTTCACACAGAATATTGTGGATGCAGATACTCTAGTAGAGTCTTCGGTCTGGCAAGATGTTTTCTGTAGGTGTTAAAACAATAAAGAACTCAAGTTGGAAGAATCACCAAGTGTTGTTCTTAGTTTGGGGCCTGACATATTGTCATTTATGAATTCTGGGAGTCCACACATGATGACTGAGGGATTCTGGGACTTGAAGTCTCTAGTAAGGAGGTGGATTCCCAGAAAGGAGGGGATGCATACTAGGGGAGTAAGAGGAAATTATGGCCAGATATCATGTGTGAAAGAAAGAGGATGAGGATAGCTCCTACCTTATTTAATAGTTCCCAGAGTATATTGTAGATGCAGACAATAAAATCTTCATTCTGGCAAGAATGAACTAGGTTGGAAGAATCTCCATATATCACTCTTGATTTTGGGACTGACACATGACCAAGGAATTCTAGGACTTGAAGTTCCCATACAGTAGCTGAACATCGTAGCTGAGGGATTCTGGTAGTTGAAGTCCATGTATGAGGTAATTGAATGTAGGTAGGAGGTGAATTCCCAGGAAGGACGGGGTGCATTCCAGAGGAGTAAGAGGCTAGATATCATGTGCGGAAAAAAGAGGGTGAGGACAAGTCCTCCCTAATAGTTCACAGAGTATATTGTAGATGCTGATAGTAAAATCTTCAGTCTGGCAAGATTTTGTGTATAGGCGTGAAACAATAAAGAACTCAGCTTGGAAGAATCACCTTGTGTCACTCTTCATTTTGGGAATGACACATTGTGAGTGAGGGATTCTGAGAGTTGAAGTCCATATATGATGTAATGGAACCAGTGGTGGGTTTCCAAAATTGTTCGAGCCTACTCTGTGGGTGTGGCATCCTTTGTGGGAGTGGCTTGCTGCCCATGTGACCGGATGGGAGTGGCTTGCCGCCCATGTGACCGGATATGAAGATGCGATGACACTTGTCAGAACCACCTTAAATTACGTCACACACAGCACTGGCAGGCATAAGAATCTGATGTAAACTTCTTTTTTAAAAGGCATCTTTGGTTTGCGTTAAAACAACTTCAACACACACAATGTTCTGATTGCATTACAAACGCAGGAGTCATCCTTACCTTTCACAGAGGCCCTGAGTTTTATAAATAGGAGCATGATAGTGTAGAATAATCATATCCAAGGACCAGGGGTGGGTTTCAAAAAAGTTTGGAACCTCTTCTGTAGGTGTGGCCTGCTTTCCGGGTCCACTGGTAGAACCTCTTCTAACCGGTTCGGTAGATTTGACGAACTGGTTCTACCAAATAGGTGCGAACTGGTAGGAACCCACTTCTGAATGGAACGTAAGCAGGAGGTGGATCCCAAGAAGGGAGGGGCTGAATTCCAGAAGAGTAAGAGGCAGCTTAGCTCAGATATTATTTGTGACCGGAAGAGGGTGAAGACAGCTTCTCCTTAATAGTTCCTAAACTCTATTTAAGATGTAGATAGCAGAGTAGTAAGTCTGGAAAGATTTTGTTGATACATGTGAAACAATAAAAAATTCAGCTTGGAAGAATGTGTGTTATTCTTGAGTTTGGGTCTGACACTACCTTTTCACACAAAGTGATTTTTCAATGGTATACAATGAGAAAAATAATAATTACCATGTTTTCCCGAAAATATGACAGGGTCTTATTTTCTTTTGACTCCTGAAATAAGCACTTGGCCTTGGGGAGGTCTTATTATTTTTGAGGTGCAAGAGGCAGCGAGCAAGGTTACCTCAGGGTTGCGGTTGTGTTGCAATATTTTCGGGGAGGGCTTATTTTAGCACATGCTGTTCTGACCCCCCCCTCTGTCCAGTAACGAAAACCGAGACATGCTTAATGAGAATTTCCTTTAATAGCAAGTCCAGACTCTTGGTGGCTGAAAGCCAAGTGAACAAGTAGAAACGGACTTTGGCAGCAAGTCTGACAAACCTTGGCAGCAATGCAAACAAACTCTGGCAGCAATCCAGCCTGCCAAGTTAGTTTCTCTTTAGTCCAAGCGTTGACTTCTGCAAGAAGGGCGTGGCACAAGCAGTCTCTTTTATAGTCTGGAGAGGAGCCTAATGACCTTCAGCTGAGCATAATTACCTCCTGTAATTACATAGCTGTTCTTGCCGCCGAGTAGCTCTTCGGTGGCGTGCATCCCAGAACAACTCACTGTTGGTTTCTGGATCACTCTCCCTTGTCTCCTCCCCACCGATCCAAGGCTCAGGTGCCACCTGATGGCCAAGCAATCTCTCTGCGCCCTGTTTGGAGTCGGAACCCTGTCCAGGGTCCTCCACACCCTCCAGGGCAGACTCATAGGGCCCCTCGCTGTTGGAGTCTGGTGGCATCTCCAACGGCTCCTGCTGGGCCACAACACATGCGCTCAAAGGCCCGATTGGGCTTATTATCCGTGGAGGTCTTAGTTTCAGGGAAACAGGGTAAAATATTATGCAAAACAGATTTAAAGCAATTAAATATAAATAAAAAACAAAGTGAGGGGAAAAACACTAGAATATTACACATATTCAGCCAACCCATGAGTGTTGCTGAAAAAGCCAGGTTTTTAGAAATTCCCAGAAGCTCACCAAGGTTTAGAACCAAGCTCACCTGGAAGGTAGGGGAGATGATCTTCCAAAATTGCTTTTCTCCATCAATCAATCCATCAAAATTTATTTATGGTCCAAAACAGAAGACATCCTGCAATTCTTCATGTCGGCTCAGTGAAACCGAGCCAACGAAAGCAGCAAAAGAAAAATGATAGCCGTTTCCTTTCTCCTTTTTATATTGAGGCTGTTGCTCAGGGATTGCTGCAATGCACTCAGTATGGGCCTGCCCTTGAAGACCTGGAATTGTCAACTGGTCCAGAATGTGGCACCATGCACAATAACAAAGACCCCTGCGTTTCTCTATGTAACATCTCCATTGTGTGAATTTCACTAGCTTCTCAATTTTTCCAGGTGGAATTCTAAGTGCTGGTTATCCCCTTTAAAGGCCTGGGAACAGGTATCTGAAGAACCGTGTTTCCCTAAGGACAAGAACTTCAGTTGCTTCAAGCCTGGACACAAAAAGGGTACTCTTTGGCTTTTCCCAGGTGTCACAACATTCACTGCTTTACATTGTTGAGATGTGGAAACTCTAGAAAGAGTGCAGAGAAGAGCAACAAAGATGATTAGGGGACTGGAGACTAAAACATATGAAGAACGGTTGCAGGAACTGGGCATGGCTAGTCTAGTGAAGAGAAGGACTAAGGGAGGCATGATAACAGTCTTCCAATATCTTAGGGACTGCCCCAAAGAAGAGGGGGTCAAGCTATTCTCCACGGCACCTGAGGGCAGGACAAGAAGCAATAGATGGAAACTAATCAAGGAGAGAAGCAACCTAGAACTAAGGAGAACTTTCCTGACAATGAGAACAATTAATCAGTGGAACAACTGGCTTCCAGAGGTTGTAAATGCTCCAACACTGGAAGTTTTAAGAAGATGTTTGTCTGAAGTGGTGTAGGGTTTCCTACCTAAGCAGGAGGTTGGAGTAGAAGACCTCCAAGGTCCCTTCCAATGCTGTTATTCTATTCTAGTGAGCGTCTATGGAAAGGCTCAATCATCCAAGTCATGATTGCCCCAAAGGTGCTTTTTCAATACAATACAATAGCAGAGTTGGAAGGAAGGGACCTTGGAGGTCTTCTAGTCCAACCCCCTGCAAAGGCAGGAAACCCTATACTGTTTTCAACAGGCAAGTGGACTTCCTTTGTTTTTTCCTTGTTTTTTCCTTGAAGATGTTTTGCTTCTCATCCAAGAAACTTCAATTGCTTCTTCAAAAAAGCACCTTTGGGACAACCATGATCTGGATGAGGAGAATGTTTAGCTATTTAGATATTTAGCCATCAGAGCTGAAGAGGCTTCTTGGGTGAGAAGCAAAACATCTTCAAAGACAAAATGAAGAAGTCTAGTAGCCTCTTGAAAAAGCACCTCTGGGAAAACCATGGTCTGGATGATCAGTCCCACTTCAGGGATAAGAGTCGAAACTATCTCCTCCTCCTCCTCCTCCTCCTCCTCCTCCTCCTCCTCCTCCACCACCACCACCACCACCACCACCACCACCACCACCACCACCACCACCACCACCACCTCCTCCTCCTCCTCCTCCTCCTCCTCCTCCTCCTCCACCTCCACCTCCACCTCCACCTCCACCTCCACCTCCACCTCCACCTCCACCTCCACCTCGGCCTCTCCACAAGCCCCTTTCCCTTCTAGCCCTGATGATGTTACCTAGTTTGGTAGTGAAATGTCTGCCAGAAAACAACCAAGTTCAAAGAGCATGAAAGGACCCACAATGTCCTCCTCCTCCTCCTCCTCCTCTCCTCCTCCTCCTCCTCCTCCTCCTCCTCCTCCTCCTCCTCCTCCTCTTCTTCTTCTTCTTCTTCTTCTTCTTCTTCTTCTTCTTCTTCTTCTTCTTCTCCTCCTTCTTCTTCTCCTTCTTTTCTTCTTCTTCTTTTCTTCTTCTTCTTTTCTTCTTCTTCTTCCTCCACCTCTACTTCTTCTTCTTCTTCCTTCCTCCTCCTCCTCCTCCTCTTCTTCCTCCACCTCTACTTCCTCTTCTTCTTCCTTCTTCCTCCTCCTCCTCCTCTTCTTCTTCTTCCTTCACCTCTACTTCTTCTTCTTCTTCCTTCTTTCCTCCTCCTCCTCCTCCTCCTCCTCCTCTTCTTCTTCTTTCTTCCTCCACCTCCTCCTCCTCTTCTTTTTCTTCTTCTTTTCTTCTTTTTTCTTTCTTCTTCCTCCTCTTCCTCTTCTTCCTCCTCCTGTTCTTCTTCCTCTGCTTTATGAAACAGTTCGGCTCCTTTTTCTACCTGCTTCCCTCAAATATGCTCCTTGCTCCCAAACCTATTGAAAATTTTGCCAACAATCCGCTCCCCGAAAGCTCGATACACCGTCTGCATAAAAACCTTCGTTTCATGAGAAAATGACTATTAATGAGACCGTGTTTCTTCCCAGCATCAAACTCAAAGAGACACAGGTCATAAATCTCTTTGATCTTTCTTTGTTGTTGTGTTGTTGTTGTTGACTGGAGAAACACGCTGGTTCCTTTTTTTTTTCCCTCGTAGACTTTTAGTTTTAATATAAAAAATGTTCTGATTGTGACAATTCCATTTGGTAATGAGTAATTCATGGCAAGGGCTGTATTCAGTCTCTCCCCCCCCCCACCGAAAAAAACCCTCCAACCTTCTTTCTTCTTGCTGTTGTTTCTTGTTTTCCATTTTTCTCTTGACACATCAACAAATCCATCCTGACATATGGACACCTGTTCTTGTTCTCTCATTCATTCACACTGCCCCCCCCTCCTTTATTATTTGGTTGGGGGGAGATATGGCAGTTCAGTGTAGGAAGAACCTCATGCTGATTCCTTTGTGTTAAAGACTTTCAGTTACCTTGGAGTGAAGTAACCAAATTTACCTTGGCTCATTTCTGGAATTACATTGTTAAAGAGGATATTTATAGCACGAGGATTGAACTGTGGGGTCCTTGGTGTTCTCTGAGCTTGCTTATTTCCTTGCAGACGTTTCATGGCCCAAATAGGTAACATCATCAGTGCTAGTTAGGAATGGGGTTTCCTCTCTGATTGGACACAAATGAACTGCCACATCATCCTACCAACAGAACAGAATATCTGTAGCTCAAGGAAGAACCGTGGGGTCCTTGGTGCTCTCTGGGCTTGGTTGTTTCTTGCAGACCCAACTATGGAACATCACCAGTGTTAGAAGGAAAGGGAGTTTGTGGAGTGAAAGGAGAAGTGGGAGGAGAAAGAAGAGGAAGAGCAGGAGCAGGAGCAGAAATAGAATAGAATAACAGAATTGGAAGGGACCTTGGAGGTCTTCTAGTCCAACTCTCTGCCTAGGCAGGAAACCCTATACCATTTCAGACAAATGGCTATTCAACATCTTCTTAAAGACTTCCAGTGTTGGTACATTCCCAACTTCTGGAGGCAACTTCTGTTCCACTGATTAATTGTTCTAACTGTCAGGAAGTTTCTCCTCAGTTCTAAGTTGCTTCTCTCCTTGATTAGTTTCCACCCATTGCTTCTTGTTCTACCCTCAGGTGCCTTGGAGAATAGTTTGACTCCCTCTTCTTTGTGGCAACCCCTGAGATATTGGAAGACTGCCTACCATGTCCTTCTTTTCATTAAACTAGACATACCCAGTTCCTGCAACCGTTCTTCATATGTTTTAGTCTCCAGTCCCCTAATCATCTTCGTTGCTCTTCTCTGCACTCTTTCTAGAGTCTCCAAATCTTTTCTACATCGTGGCGACCAAAACTGAATGCAGTATTCCAAGTGTGGCCTTACCAAGGCATTATAAAGTGGTATTAACACTTCATGTGATCTTGATTCTATCCCTCTGTTTATGCAGCCTAAAACTGTGTTGGCTTTTTTGGCAGCTGCTGCCCACAGCTGGCTCCTATTTAAACGGTTGTCCACTCGGACTCCAAGATCCCTCTCACAGTTACTACTATTGAGCAAGGTGCCACCTATACTGTACCTGTGCATTTCGTTTTCCTTGCCTAAATGTAGAACTTTACTTTTTTTCACCATTGAAATTCATTTTATAAGATAAGTGTCCAATGTTCAAGCCACGGCCACAGAACCGGTGGGCAAAATATTTAGATTTCACCACTGATCTTTCCCCTTGGAAAACGTTTCTGAGGTTTTCCTCCACAAAGCAAAACAAGGAAAAAAAATTGAAAAAGAAAAAAATGGATATTCAGTGATTGCCAGCCGAGTTCCTCTCTTCCCCCCCAACCCCACTTCTCCTGGTCTTGCACCCCTCTGCACACAATGCTAGACATATAACTATTCAGATTTCCTCGGTCAGGAGCCAAAGCAGTCTTTTGAATCCTTAATGACATCCAGAGCCTGTCATTTCATGAAACCCCCTCCAGGAAAACGGGGCAGATACCCATCCCTCTGCACCGACCTTCCTGCAAATAAATTACAGAGAAGGGGAAAAGAGAGAGAGAGTGGAGGGGGGGGGGGAGAAAAGAAAAGGCAAAGAATTTCACTCCCCCCAAACAAACAAAGAGACTTTTCAGGAATTTTGAGTCCCA
>NW_028261385.1:6631763-6654263 GCF_051295495.1 Thamnophis sirtalis
CCCTCTCTAAGCGGTTTACAGAGTCAGCATATCGCCCCCAACAACAATCCGGGTCCTCATTTCACCCACCTCGGAAGGATGGAAGGCTGAGTCAACCTTGAGCCGGTGAGATTAGAACCGCTGAACTGCAGATATCAGTCAGCTGAAGTGGCCTGCAGTACTGCACCCTAATCACTGCGCCATCTCGGCTCCTGCAATCTGCCAGAGAGAACAGGCTCCCATTTTTAGCTGTAACAGCTTCCTGCATCCTTCTGGCTGTGAAAACGGAGCTCGGGAGTGTTGTGGGATAGTCATTCACTGTTTTCAGGTTGACCCTACAGGCCACTGCGCTACCTCGGTTCTTCCTAAAAAGTAACAGTGTAGGTCAGTGATGGAGAACCTATGGCACACATGGTGGCACATGTAGCCATTTTTGGTGGCACGCCAGCCATCAGCCCCAGCATGCGCCAGCCAGCTGATTTTTTGCCCTTCCGGAGGTCCAGTAGGGGCCGTTTTCACCCTCCCCAGACTTCAGGAAAGTCTCCAGAGGCTGGGGAGGGCAAAAAATGGGCCAACCAGAAGTTCCCGATCCCTCCCCCATGCACGTGCGTGCACAGCCCTTCCCTAGCCTCCGGAGGCTTTCCTGAAGCCTGGGGATGGCGAAAAATGGGCCCAACAGGCCAACCAGAAATTCAGGAATGATCCATTTCCAGCTTCAGGAGGGGCTCTGGGGTGCCGGGGGAGGCCGTTTTCATCTTCCCCAGGCTTCAGAAGGGTCTGGAGAAGGGTCGTGCATGCATTTGCGGTGTGTGTGTGTGTGTGCACTCATGTGTGAGATGGTCACATGCGCATATGCAGGTGGGCATGGAGGATTGAGTGGGCACGCAATTTTGGCACGCCGTAAGAAAAAGTTTTGGTACAGGTTGTCCATCACATACAAGCAGTTGCCTTAAAGAGCTTTCAAAGTTACAACAGACTCACAACAAGTGACTTACAATCCATCCTCAAAATAAACTGCCAGGGTTCCAAGTAATACACCCATAGCAAACAGAACTCTGAGGCAGGTAGGTTCCTCAAAGAACAGTTTTATCCGATATATCATATTGGCACTGGTGAAAACTGACTCTAACTGTGGTTTTCACCTAATTAAAAGTAAAAGTTTTTCCTTGAGGAGGGAGGAAAGGAGAAAAAAAGAGAAGGAGAGAGAGTAGGAGGGGGAAGAGAGAAGGTAAGAGTAGGAGAGAGGTAAGGGAAGAAAGAAGGGGAAGGAGAGGAGGGAGGGAGGAAAGAAGTAGAGAAGGAAGGGAGAGAGAAAAGAAAGAGAAAATAAGGTGATGTCACAATAGATGCTTGGGATGGTAAATAATACAACCCAAACTGTACTCTATAATCTCTTAAAGGGAATAAGAATAGTATAAGATTGGCAAAGAAAAAGAATAACAATGTGAATGTTTACCTGGAATTGTATGTATATATAGCACATTAGAGATAAACAATATTTGGTTATAAATAACTAATTATAGAAAGGGAAAACACTAACTGCAAAGAAACCGATACGGAACTGCTGTATGATACATGATGGAATTTATTGTTCCTATGTTGCCTTAAGTCATGTGTTTGTTCTTGTTGATGTGTTTATGTGTGTAAAATAAAAACTTTTAAAAAAGTAAAAGTTTTTCCCCTCTTCCCAAGCAAACATATGCTCCAATCAAGGAGCTGTCCAGTTGCTTGGTAACATCACTCCCCCTCTCTTCAGCCATCTGTTGCAATGTCCTTGGTTCCCAGGGGAAAGTATTCCCCAGCCATCTCTACTCCCTGCTCCCTAACCCTCCTCTCCATTGTGGCAACCCTGAAGCCTCAAAATGGCCTCCGTCAGGCCAGCTTCAGAGTTGACATAAACAATGGATGGAAACTGATGGAAACTAACCAACCAAGGAGAGAAGCTAAACCTAAAACTAAGGAGAAACTTCCTAACGGTGAGAGCAACCAACCAACGGAATAGCTTGCCTTCAGAATCTGTGGACACTCCATCACAGGAGATTTCAAAGAACAGACTGGACAGCCATTTGTCTGAAATTGTATAGGGCCTCCTGCTTGAGCAGGGGGTTGGACTAGAAGACCTCCAAGGTCCCTTCCAACTCTATTATTCTGTGTTCTGTCAAGAGCTTGCCTCCCAAAGTTGTGAGTGCTCCATCACTGGAGGTTTTTATTTTTTTAAAAGAAGAGACTGGATAGCCATTTGTCCAGAATGGTTTAAGGACTCCTGCCTCGGTTACGGGGTTGGACTAGAAGACCTCCAAGATCCCTTGCAACCCTATTGTCCTATGTTCTATCTGATAAATGACCATTTAGGTATATATTAGAAAACAGAATGACTGCACAGGGCAAATTTGGAATAACTAGACATGCTGCTTGTTTATACATTGAGATAATTTAGACATCTCTTTTCCTAGAAGATACCATAGAACAGGGGTGTCAAGCTCAATTTCATTGAAGGCCACATCAGGGTTGCGTTTGAACTTGTGGGGGGCAAGGGACGTGGTCGGGAGGGCATGGCCAGTTCAACATCACTTGTGTTGGGAGCACCTGTGGCGGCCTGAGCAATAGCAATAGAAATAGCAGTTAGACTTATATACCGCTTCATAGGGCTTTCAGCCCTCTCTAAGCAGTTTACAGAGTCAGCATATCGTCCCCAACAATCTGGGTCCTCATTTCACCCACCTCGGAAGGATGGAAGGCTGAGTCAACCTTGAGCCGGTGAGATTTGAACCGCTGAACTGCAGATATCAGTCAGCTAAAGTGGCCTGCAGTACTGCACTCTACCCACTGCGCCACCTCGGCTCCTGCAATCTGCCAGAGAGAATGGGCTCCCATTTTTAGCTGTAACAGCTTCCTGCATCCTTCTGGCTGTGAAAACGGAGCTCGGGAGGGTTGTGGGCTAGTCATTCACTGTTTTCAGGTTTTTCTAACACCCAGGGGTGTTCAAACTTGACAGCTTTAAGACTTGTGGACTTCAACTCCCAGAATTCCTCCTCCAGCCACGTTGACTCAGGAATTCTGGCATTGAAGTGTGCAAGCCTTAAAGCTGTCAAGTTACAAGACCCTTGCACCCCTAACCCTTTAGAAAAAAAAACCCCAGGGGTGTTCAAACTTGACAGCTTTAAGACTTGTGGACTTCAACTCCCAGAGTTCCTCCTCTCACTCTACATCTTGATGATGTGCGGATGGGCAAGGGGAGGGAGCTGGAACCAGTTCTAAATGGCACTGGAGATTTGTGGAACCTCTTCTAGAGAAGAGGTTAGAACTGGCAGGACACCCAGCCCTGCCGTATGCTCACCTTCTGCTCAGACACATGGGGATACATACAAATGCACATGCTTGCCCACCACTTCCAGGCCCAGTTCTGAATGACTTAAAGCCCAGTAGAGGGCTGCAACCTGGGGGTTAGGGACCCCTGCTCTAATACACTGGATAGTCCTGTTCAGAGTGGTGACAACACACTTTCTCTAGATCAGGGATGTCAAAATCAAAGCTCAGCAGCTGGATCCAGCTGGCAAGGTGCTTAGATCTGGCCTATGAGGCTAGGCTGCCCTGGAAACAGCAAAGGACTGGCCCATACTGCCTCTGTCAATGAAAACAGAGCTCCAGAGGGCTGCGTGTACCCCTCCCAAGCTCCATTTTTGCTGGCAGAGGGTTGCAAGAGGCTGTGGCTGCCAAAAACAGAGGTTGGAAGCCACAGGATCCCCTGACGTGAGTGATGTCAAGCTGGCCATGCCCAGCCAGGCCACACACCCCCTCCCCCCCTGTGACCTGACAAATGCATGAACGATAAAAGCGTGCCGACAAAACCGCGGTGCTAAAACCGCGATGTCAAAAGCGCCCCGACAACAGCACGTCGACAAAAGCGCGCCAACAAAAGCGCGATTTAAGTTAAGGTAAGGTTTAGGGTTAGGTTTAGGGTTAGGTTTAGGGTTAGGTTTAGGGTTAGGGTTAGGGTTAGGTTTAGGATTAGGGTTAGGGTTACAGCACACTTCTGTCGGCGCGCTGTTGTCGGCGCGCTTCAGCGCTCATTCGTCGGCGCGGTTTTGTTGGTGCGATTATGTCACCGCGGTTTAGTCAGGCACGCTTTTGTCGTTCGCACATTTGTGGTGGAACCCTCCCCCCCAAGGTCAAACACAACCCTGATGCACTGCTGAATAAAATCGAGTTTGATACCTCTGCTCCAGTTGGCCTACCCAACCTTAGATTTGTTATTCTTAAGAAACCACCAACTTTTTTAGTACGTCACTGTGTGTGCAAATGTATTTCTTTGAGTGCAACACAGAAATGTGACTCTTGAGTGCCAGGGAATGATTAAGGCGAATATCTTGAATTCTGAATGCATGCCGATTATCTTTGGCACCAACGGAAACCAAGAATATTATGCAGGCCCTGACCCAAAACGACAAAGGAAACAATGCCAGCATTTTCATTGGTTTTAATTAATCTTTTTTTTTTAATGCCAGGAGCAATTCTCAAGAAGGCAGCCCTGTTATCTTTCTCTGACCCTTTCCCAGTCTTAACCCACACGTATTGTCCTCCAGTAAATGTCTCTATAGCTGTGTAGTTGCATTGTGCATTTTTATAGAAAAATATGCCTCATTGATTCTTAGCAAAAAATATTCAATGAAGAAAAAAAGGTGACGAGGTTGAAGAAAAGGAGGAAGAGGAGGAGGAGGAGGAGGAGGAGGAGGAGAAGAAGAAGAAGAAGAAGAAGAAGAAGAAGAAGAAGAAGAAGAAGAAGAAGAAGAAGAAGGGGGAGGAGGAGGAGGAGAAGGAGAAGAAGGAGGGAGGAGGAGGAGGAGGAGGAGGAGGAGGAGGAGAAAGAGAAGAAGAAGAAGAAGAAGAAGGAGGAGGAGGAGGATGAGGAGGGGGGAGGAGGAGGAGGAGGAGGAGGAGGAGGAGAAGAAGAAGAAGAAGAAGAAGAAGAAGAAGAAGAAGAAGAAGAAGAAGAAGAAGAAGAAGAACAACAACAACAACAACAACAACAATGACAACGACAATGAGAACGAGAAGGGGAAGAAGAAGAAGAAGAAGAAGAAGAAGAAGAAGAAGAAGAAGAAGAAGAAGAAGAAGAAGAGAAGAAGAAGAAGAAGAAGAACAAGAACAAGAACAAGAACAAGAACAACAAGAGGAAGAAGAAGAAGAAGAAGAAGAAAGAAGAAGAAGAAGAAGAAGAAGAAGAAGAAGAAGAGGGGGGAGGAGGAGGAGGAGGAGGAGGAGGAGGAGGAGGAGGAGGAGGAGGAGGAGGAGGAGGAAATATATTTTGTATTGTCTTATTTATCCCCCTTCCCTCTTTTATTGTAAGCCGCCTGGAGTCCTTCGGGAGTGGGCCGCATACAAGACCAATAAAACCAAACCAAACCAACCAATATTACATACACCCCCCCAACCCTGGAGTTACTTTTAAAGTAATAAAGCCAAGATTTTTTTAAAAAACGAATAAGATAAAATAAATAGGATGGATGGCAATTCTTTAAAGCAGGAGTAAATAGACTGGTGCTCCCCAGATGTTCTGGCACATACTTCCACGAAACCTCCGTTAATGTGGTCCGCGGCCGGGGCATTATGAAAGTTTGGAAACCAACACATTTTGCAAAATGATCGGTGGCGCCTCTCCTTTGCTATGCCTCTCCAGTTCCTTTCACCCCCCGCTAGCTGTGTCAGTGCGAGACGAAGCTGAGCCCCTGCCACATATTTCACAATATTTACAACTTTCCCCTGACTGCCTCATTAGCAATATATAACGATAAGGGATAACGATAAAGAATCTAAACAGTTGGACTATCAGCATATATATCCCCATTAAAAAAACAACAACAACAACAACGGAGAAACTAAAGGCATGATGCCTCCTTCCAGTCGCGTCCATGGCCGGAATCTGAGTTGCAATTGATCTGAGTCCAATCCTGAATCCTGGGAGGGAGGAAGGGGGGGGTTGTGCATGTGGGGAGGGGTGGGGTGGGGGGGAGAGAGGGAGAAAATTAGCAATTTGGTGCTGTAATGACCTTCACAGCAAGCTGCAGATGGGATGTAAGCAAAGCAACTGGTCTGGCATTATTGATGCCACTGTGTTGAATTATTTATTGCGGCATGAATGGGGAAATAACGATATTTGTGGTTGCAGAGCGGTGGTAATAAAACTGACAGTGTTTTCACAAAGGGGGCAGCTTGGCTGAACGTGCTCGGGAGAAGCCGAAAGCGATGGAGGGGTAGAAAAAGGGAAGGGGAGGATCGGGGGCTCCTGTTAGACCAAGTAAGTTAAGGTGGAAAGAGGTGGGTTGGGGGAGGTCAACCTCTTCTCCAAAGCACCTGAAGGCAGGACAAGAAGCCATGGAAGGAAACTTAAGGCAGGCAAGAATCAACCTAGAACTAAGGAGAAATTTCCTAACAACCGGGGAAATAACTTGCCTTCAGAAGTTGTGGGTCCCCCCCTACACACACACACACACACACACACTGGAAGTTTTAAAGAAGACAGACTTTTGTCTGAAATGGTAGAGAATCTCCTGCCCAAGCAAGAGGTTGGACTAGAAGACCTCCAAGGTGCCTTCCAACTCTTTGTTCTGTTCTGTTCCATTCTGTTGCATTCCATTCCGCTCCACTTTATTCCATTCCGTTCCATATTTTCTTTTCTTTTCTTTTCTTTTCTTTTCTTCTCTTCTCTTCTCTTCTCTTCTCTTCTCTTCTCTTCTTCTCTTAGTTTAGTTTCGTTTAGTTTCCTTTATTTGTATGCCGCCCTTTTCCCTGGGGGGACTCAGGGCGGCTCACAATTCAAAAAAGGGGGGGGGAGACAAACAGTAGACAATACAACATGTTAAAAAAAAGAGCACAACAGTCACACAGTTCGGGTGGGGCTACAATCTTAACCCCAGGCCAGCCGGGACAGCCAGATCTTTAAAGCGGCGCGGAAGGACTGGAGGGTGGTGAGGGTCCGAATCTCCACGGGGAGTTCGTTCCAAAGGCTCGGAGCAGCCACCGAGAAGACTCTCCTCCGGGTAGTTGCCAGTCTGCACTGGCTGGAAGATGGAATTCGGAGGAGGCCTAATCGATGCGATCGTATCGGTCTAGTGGAGGTAATTGGCAGTAGGCGGTCTCTCAAGTACCCAGGCCCACTACCATGAAGGGCTTTATAGGTGATAAGTAGCACCTTGAAGCACACCCGGAGATCAACAGGTAGCCAGTGCAGCTCGCGGAGGATAGGTGTTACGTGGGTGAAGCGAGGTGCACCCACAATCGCTCGCGCGGCCGCATTCTGGACTAGCTGAAGTCGCCGAATGCTCTTCAAGGGCAGCCCCATGTAGAGCACATTGCAGTATTCCAGCCTAGAGGTCACAAGGGCACGAGTGACTGTTGTGAGGGCCTCCCGGTTCAGGTAGGGACGCAACTGGTGTACCAGGCGAACCTGGGCAAATGCCCCCCTGGTCACAGCTGACAAATGATGTTCGAAGGTCAGCTGTGGGTCCAGGAGGACTCCCAAGTTGCGAACCCTGTCTGAGGGGCGTATAATTTGATCCCCCAGCCTGAGAGATGGAACACTTGGCCAATTCGCGGGAGGGAAACACAGCAGCCACTCGGTCTTTTCTGGATTGAGCACAAGCTTGTTGACCCCCATCCAGTCTTTAACAGCCTCCAGACCCTGGCTCATCACATCCATCACTTCGTTGAGTTGGCACGGGGCAGACAGATACAACTGAGTATCGTCCGCATATTGATGGTATTTTATCCCATGCCGTCGAATGATCTCACCCAGCGGTTTCATGTAGATGTTGAAAAGAAGGGGGGACAGGACTGAACCCTGCGGCACCCCATACGTTAGGGGCCTAGGGGTCGATCTCTGCTCCCCAACTAACACCGACTGCGACCTGTCTGAGAGGTAAGAGGAGAACCACTGTAAAACAGCGCCTCCCACCCCCATCACCCGCAGTCGTCGCAGAAGGATACCATGGTCGATGGTATCGAAAGCCGCCGAGAGGTCAAGGAGAACCAGGATGGAGGCATGGCCTCTATCCCTGGCTCTCCAGAGATCATCGGTCAACGCGACCAAAGCGGTTTCTGTGCTGCAGCCAGGTCTGAAGCCTGACTGGAATGGATCGAGATAACTGGCTTCCTCCAAGGCCCGCTGGAGCTGAAAGGCCACCACCTTCTCAACAACCTTCCCCACAAAGGGGAGGTTGGAGACTGGACGATAGTTATTTAAAACAGCTGGATCCAAGGATGGTTTCTTCTCTTCTCTTCTCTTCTCTTCTCTTTTCTATGCTGCGCTGTGCTATGCTATGCTATGCTATGCTACGCTACGCTACGCTACGCTCTGCTATGCTCTATTCTATTCCTATTCTATTCTATTCTACTTCTACTCTACTCTACTCCTATTTTACTCTACCCTACTCCTACTCTATTCTATTCTAAGAGCCGAGGTGGCGCAGTGGTTAGGGTGCAGTACTGCAGGCCACTTCAGCTGACTGTTATCTGCAGTTCAGCGGTTCAAATCTCACCGGCTCAAGGTTGACTCAGCCTTCCATCCTTCCGAGGTGGGTGAAATGAGGACCCAGACTGTGGAGGTGATATGCTGACTCTGTAAACCGCTTAGAGAGGCCTATGAAGCGGTATATAAGTCTAACTGCTATTGCTACTGCTATTGCTACTCCTACTCTATTCTATACTACTCCTATTCCTACTCCTACTCCTACTTTACTCTACTCTATTCCTGACAGTGAGAACAATTAATCAGTGGAACGACTTGCCTTCAGAAGCAGTCAGTGGTGGGCTTCAAATACTTGAACAACCGGTTCTCTGCCCTAACAATTTCTTCCAACAACCAGTTCATCAAACTGCTCAGAAAGTTAACAACCGGTTCTCCCGAAGTGGTGCGAACTGGCTGAATCCCACCACTGGAAGCAGTGGATGGTTTTCAAGGGTTCCACCACAAATCCGCGAAGCCCTTATCCGCGGAGACATAAGCGCGAAGACTAATTCGCGCCGTTCAAAGCGCTAAGGAAAAACGTGACCCTACAGTGATGACATAATCACGGAGGGCAAATCCGCGCATTCCCAAGCACTCAGTACCCTAAACCTAACCCTAAACCTAACCCCTAAACCTAATCCTAACCCTTACCTTAATGGAAATCGGCTTTCTGCCGTGGCGCCGTTTTAAAGCGCCCTTCTGTTGCCGCGCTGTTGTCGCGGTGGTGATGACGCGCGATGATGACGTCGCGGCTTTAGCGATGCGCTTATGTCTCCGCGGATAAGGGCTTTGCGGTTTTGTCGTGCCACGGTTTTCAAGAAGAGTTTGAGCAGCCATTTCTCTGAAATGGTATAGAGCCTCTTGCTTGAGCAGAGGGTTGAACTAGAAGACCTCCAAGGTCCCTTCCAACTTAGTTCTTCTGTTAGAATTGGGGGTGGGGGGGAAACAAAGCTGAGAAAAAAAAATCAAGAAGGAGCAATTCCTTAAAACAGATGGTTGAATCTCCTTAAGATCCTCCCCATGGGAAACAAAGAGAAACTTTTCGGGAATATTTGAGATGGGTACCCTAAGGAGGAGACACTCGCTCGGATTTAGCATCAAGACTTCCTAAGAAAGGTTTCCGCTGAATTATTTAAAAGGGAGATGGCGAGAACGCACGAGAAGGCAAAGAGAAGCTGCAGCAACCTACAGATAAATTTCCCAGGCCAGATGGTTGCCCAATAGAATTTTTAGCAAACATTTGGAGAGATAATAAGACCAATAACTACAGATAATTACTGGGTTGCTGTATGCTTCACTGCCCTCTCCTATCCCCATTTATTTTGATGGCAGTTTTGTTGACAAAGGCAGGGAGCGGGAGGGGTGTCCTTTTTGCAAATATGTTGCTTTTCCATCTCGGCGGCACACGGCCTCTTTCTCCCTCTTTCTTACTTTCTGCTCCAGTGGAGTTTTGAGAATTTTTTTCCTCCCCTATTTTTTTAAAAAATTTAAAGAAGTGAAAGAAAGGCTCCCACATTGCACTTTTGAGCAACGCACATTAGGCTCCGCACAGTGGCCGGCCATGTGACTGGGTGGGCGTGGCCAACTTGTAAAATGTGGTGAAACTCACTTAACAACGCTCTTGCTTAGCAACCAAAATGTTGGCTCAGAAGACGTTACAAGACCCTTGCACCCCTAACCCTTTAGAAAAAAATAACCCCAGGGGTGTTCAAACTTGACAGCTTTAAGACTTGTGGACTTCAACTCCCAGAATTCCTCCTCCAGTCATGTTGGCTCAGAAACTCTGGCATTTGAAGCACGCAAGTCTTAAAGCTGTCAAGTTACAAGACCCTTGCACCCCTAACCCTTTAGGGAAAAAAATCCCAGGGGTGTTCAAACTTGACAGCTTTAAGACTTGTGGACTTCAACTCCCAGAATTCCTCCTCCAGTCATGTTGGCTCAGGAACTCTGGCATTGAAGTGTGCAAGTCTTAAAGCTGTCAAGTTACAAGACCCTTGCACCCCTAACCCTTTAGAAAAAAAACCCAGGGGTGTTCAAACTTGACAGCTTTAAGACTTGTGGACTTCAACTCCCAGAATTCCTCCTCCAGTCATGTTGGCTCAGGAACTCTGGCATTGAAGTGTGCAAGTCTTAAAGCTGTCAAGTTACAAGACCCTTGCACCCCTAACCCTTTAGAAAAAAACCCCAGGGGTGTTCAAACTTGACAGCTTTAAGACTTGTGGACTTCAACTCCCAGAATTCCTCCTCCAGTCATGTTGGCTCAGGAACTCTGGCATTGAAGTGTGCAAGTCTTAAAGCTGTCAAGTTACAAGACCCTTGCACCCCTAACCCTTTAGAAAAAACCCCAGGGGTGTTCGAACTTGACAGCTTTAAGACTTGTGGACTTCAACTCCCATAATTCCTCCTCTCGCTCTTCATCTTGATGATGTGCGGACGGGCAGGGGGAGGGAGCTGGAACCGGTTCTAAACGGCACTGTAGATTTGTGGAACCTCTTCTATAGAAGAGGTTAGAACTGGCAGGAAGCCACCCCTGGCTCCACATGAGCTTAATAGCGCCAAGTTTTTATTTCCGAGTCAGTAATGCAAGCAAACAGCTCCAGTTATTAATTGTAATATTCATATTTTATGTAGGCCTTAAAGCAATGATGACTAACCTTTTTGTCGTTGTGTGTTGAAACTGCGTGCATGCGTGTGCACCTATAATGCAATGTATGTGTGACCATCACCCCCGTGTACCCCTGCGCATCCGTGCACAACCCCTGTGCTCCCCTGAACATGCACATGCACACATGATTCCCCCACATGCACCGTGTCCCACATATGCATGTGCAACCCCCTGTCCCCCACATCAATGCAGATTTCCCACAAGGGCCCCACCATCCATGAATGCACAGCAGAGACCTGAAAACCAGCTGGCCGGTGGGAGGTGCCCACGCATGCACTGTGGAGCTGAGCTGAGGCGACAGCTCGTGTGCCTGCACAGAGGGCTTTGCATGCTACCTGCGGCACGCCTGCCATAGATTCGCCATCACAGCCTTAACGTAACCTTAACGGAAAGGTGTTGTTTGGAGTTTCAGCCAGCCTGAGATGAAGTTGCAATCCTATAGAAGGAGACTTAAGGTAAATGTGATGGGATTGATTGCAGGAGGTAAAAATATTGTGTGGCACGACAAAACTGTGCTCGTCAAAACAGCGGTGATAAAACCACGTCGCTAAAGCCACAACGTCATCACCGCTGCAACAACAGCGCAGCGACAGAAGGGCGCTTTAAAACAGCGCGGCGGCACAAAGCCGATTTAAATTAAGGCAAGGGTTAGGATTAGGATTAGGTTTAGGTTTAGGTTTAGGGTTAGGGTTAGGTTTAGGGTTAGGGTTAGGGTTAGGGTTAGGGTTAGGGTTAGGGTTAGGGTTAGGGTTAGGTTTAGGGTTAGGTTTAGGGTTAGGGTTAGGGTTAGGGTTAGGGTTAGGTTTAGGGTGCTGAGTGCTTCGGAAGGCGCGGATTTGCCCTCCGCCCTTATGTCAGCGCGGTAAGGTCACATTTGCTTTAGCACTCGCGCTTATGTCTCCGCAGATAAGGGCTTCGCAGTATTATGGTGGAACCAAAATATTGAAGGTGCAGGGGTCAAACAGATGCACATGAAAGCTGCATTTCTTCCTCATGCATCAGTCCTGATCATGTTATAAACTCAAGATCTGAAGGATAACCAAGAGTTGGAATGGACCTTGGAGGTCTTGTAGTCCACCCTGCTGCTTATGCAAGGGAGGGGATCCTAGATCTGTGATGGCAAACCTATCACACATGTGCCACAGGTGGCACTTGGAGCCATTTGTCAGGGCATGAAAAGCATTGCCCTGTCACCTGGGCAGTGCCCAGGCGTGTGTTGGCCAACTGACTTTGGCCTTCTTTTGAGGCCATTTTCCGCACTCCAGAGGCTTCCTTGAAGCTTCCGGAGCCCGAAAAACTGGCCCTATGGGCAAACCTAAGGTTTGGACACATATGTTCAGTTTGCTCGTAGGGCAGTTTTAGTCCTCTGGAGACTTCAGGAGGCTTCCCTGAAGGCTCCGGAGGACGAAAAATGGCCCTATGGACAAACCAGAAGTGACTTCTGGTTTGCTCGTAGGGTCAGTTTTTGCCCTCCGGAGCCTTCAGAGAAGCTTCCTGAAGGCCCGTGAAGTCTCCGGAGGGCTAAAACCAGCCCTACAAGCAAACCAGAAGTTCGTTCCCAAACTTCCGGTTTGCCTGTAGGACCGGTTTTCCATGCTCTGGAGTCTTCAGGAAAGCTCCTGAAGCTTCTGGAGGGCCTCTGAGGGGGGAGGAGGCTTTTTGCCCTCCCCAGGCTCCTAGAAAGCCTCTGGAGGCTGGGGAGGGCGAAAAAATCACACCAAAAAATGTGGGGGGGAGTGCTGGCCACACGGACACGCGCCCTGGGGTCGTGCACATAGCATTTCGGGTGTGGCACACCCACACATGACCCCCCATGCGCTCCCCCCGCTTTTGGCATGCGAGCCAAAAAAGATTCACCTTTACTGCCCTAGACAATTTCAGTCAAATGGTTGCCCAAACCCTTCTTAAAAATCTTCCTCGATGGAGCGCCTAGAACTTCTGGAAAGAATTTGTTCCCTTGGTTTGATTTGCTATCTCGGTCCAGAAATTTCTGCTTATTTCTAGGTTTCTTCTCTCTTTGATTAATTTCCATCAATTTCTTTGTGTGCTGTCTTCAGGTGCTTTGGAGAATAGGTTAACCCTATAGGTTATCACATCACTCCTAGTCAGTGGTGGGATTCAAATAATTTAACAACCGGTTCTCTGCCCTAATGACCAGCTGGGTGGTGTGGCCATGGTGGGTGTGGCCAGGGGGTGTGGCCAGGGGGTGTGGCAGCAAGCACTTCGCCTCCTGCAGCCTCCTGGGAGCAAAACTGGGCCATGAGGATTGCGCCCCCCTTGTGCCTCTTTTTGGGCCTGTATTTACCTGGGAGCCAAAACGGGATGTGTGATGACTCCTGGAAAGGACTGGGCAGGAAGGGGCGAGGCCAACAATTTAACAACCAGTTCACCTGGACCAGACTGAACTGGCTGAATCTCACCACTGCCCCTAGTCCTTCTTTTCATTAAACTAGATATACCCAATTCCTGCAACTGCTCTTCATACGTTTTAGTCTTCTTGGTTGCTCTTCTATGCACTCTTTCCAGAATGTCAACATCTTTTTTTATATATCATGGTGACCAGTGGTGGGTTTCAAAATTTTTTGGAACCTCTTGTGTAGGTGTGGCCTGTTTTCCGGGTCCACTGGTGGAACCTCTTCTAACTGGTTCGGTAGATTTGACGAACCGGTTCTACCGAACTAGTGCGAACTGGTAGGAACCCACCTCTGATGGTGACCAGAAAGGATTCTTGTTCTTTATTTTACTCTTTTATGCTTTTTCTCTGGAACTCAAAATGGAATCCAAAAAACATTATCTGTTGGAGCCTCCCACTTCTACAAAACCAGGCATTACCATGAATCAGATCAGAATCCTAGTTGCTAATATATATTTTTTTTAAAAAAAAAACCTTTTCAAGATCTACCAGGCAAACAATCAAGGTTTGAAGAGTCAATAAAGAATTTACCTACAATATGCAGGCTTGTTATTGCTTTATTGATATTATTGATGTGGGATCATCTTGAATAAGATGACCAAGCGTGGACACAATTGGATAGCACATCTGTCACTATTCGTCCATCTTCCCTGAGTTTTTATGCCACCCTGATTCAGGTCAGAGATGGGGTTCAGGACCCAGGACAGCATCTCAAAATTTGGGGCAGCTGGTGAAGTATTTTAATGGAGATTCAGGTAAATGTCAGGGTTCCAAATAGCATCCAAATGTAAATCAGAGTATAAGGCAAAGTATTGCTCAAAGTTCCAATTTATGAAGAGAGCCACGTTGGCACATCTGGGAAAACCCGAATCTGAAAGCTTCCTGGTTTTCCCCACCCAGTTGAAAGTTCAAGATCTTGCCCCCACCCTCACAAGTCCATCCCATGGTCCAATCTCCCACTGCCATGCTGGCAGTTCCACCCATCCAGTTCCAGTCAGGTGCAGAAGTGCAGAGACAAAGGATGACCTTGGCTTTCTAGAAAGAATGTTGTTATGGCTACATAGCATCTAACTCCGTACAATCACCACTCCCATTTTCCCACAATAGAAAATGCATAGTAGAATAATAGACTGTGTGTCAGGCCAAAGATCCAAAAGAAAAGATGGCTGCAGGCCTGACAACATCATTAATTAATCAACTTGCCCAACAATTGTCTGAAATGGGAAAAGATTTCCAGTCTGGAATAGAAGACCTGGAGTAAGTCCCTTCCAACTCTGTTATTCTGTTCTGTTCTAACATGAAAGTCTGTGTTGAAAGATAACAACTGGCCCAAATCCATGTTGTGAGTTTCTGTGGCTGAGAGTGAATTTGAAGTCTCTCTCCAAATATACTCAACAGCAAAACTACTAGGTTACACTAATTTTCCAGACACTTGACTCTTAAACCCAGAAACTTGAAGTTAAGGGTGCTTAATTGTTAGGCAGGAACATAAAACTTAGATTAAAGACAGGTTGGCATTCAGTGGGCTTTGTGACAGATGAATGCCAACCTGTCTTAAATTTACAAGACAACCATCTGCCCTGTTGCACTGTATGGCACTGAATGCTGGGCAGCAACAACAGGGACCGAATGCTCTCTCCATGCCATGGAAATGCAAAGGCTCCATTGGATATCGGGCATCTCCCTTCTTGACCATGTCACAAATGATACCATTCGACAACATTTTGGTGTGGCACCAATTATAGAGAAGATGAGAGAAGGCTGACTCCACTGGTATGGACATGTCCTGAGAGTAGCACCTTCCACCATGGCCAAGGCTGCCTACCAACTAGAATTCAATGGCCAGCAACCTTGTGGGCATCCCAAAAAAGATAGGTTAATGTTGTGGCCCAGCAGGATCTACCACCAGACTCCGACAGCGAAGGGCCCTATGAGTCGGCTCTGGAGGATGTGGAGGACCCTGGACAGGGTTCTGACTCCGAGCAGGGCGCAGAGAGGCTGGTTGGCCACCAGGAGGTGCCTGATCCTTGGGCCAGTGGGGAAGAGACAAGAGAGAGTGAGCCTGAGGTCAGCAGTGAGTTGTTCCTGGATGCTCGGCACTGAAGAGCTACTAGGCGTCAGGAACAGTTGCGCAGTTACATGAGGTAATTGGGCTTAGCTGGTGGTCATTAGGCTCCTCTCCAGACTATAGAAAGGACTGCTTGTGCACACGCCCCTCTTGCAGAAGTCAACGCATCAACTAAAAGTTGGAGAACTTTTGTAACTAGGTTGGCAGGCTGGATTGCTGCCGAGGCTTGTCTGAGTTGCTGCCAAGGTCCTTATCTGTTGTTATGCTTGGCTTTCAGCCACCGAGGTTTTGGTGTCTTGCTAATAAAGTACATTCCAGTTAGGCTTGTCTTGGCATTCGTTACTGGATGGAGGAGGGGGTCAGAACAGGTTAACATCAACAAAGATATGCAAGCTTCAGGCATGTGCCCTGGAGACACACTGACCAGGCAACGTGGTGTTCAATGACCCTGCATCTGTGGGCATACGCTAGGAAGAATAAGAAGAATTAAGCCCTGTCTGACCTTCTATGTTCTGTTTGTCAAATCCATCCAGATCTGATTGAATATTTCATATTTTGGGGAGTATGAGATGCACTCCCTTCCCCCTGCTAAAAATGGGTGGAAACGTACGTGTGTCTTATAAAGCAAATTTTGTTGAAGTCCTGACCACCTGCCTGCCCCCTACCCTTGGCCATTTTCAGCCTCCGTGCATCACATTTTTGACCTCAGCATGGTCCATTTATGGTCCATTCTAGGCTGTGGGGATCACCACAGGCCCATTGCTGCCCATCGCTGCCTCCACGCGTCACATTTTTGGCCTCTGCATGCCCCATTTTCAGCCTCCGCATGTCCCATTTTGCTGGTCCCAGGTGGAGGGGATAGGTGGCAGTGGAGATCTGTGTCGCCTGGAACAGGGCTAAAATGCAACCCACGGAGGCTGAAAACAGGGTGCGCAGAGGCCAAAAGTAGAATACACAGAGGCCGAAAATGCGACATGCGGCCAAAGATTTGACATGCATAAGCCAAAAATATTATGTGTGGAAGCCAAAAATATTACGCATGGAAGCCAAAAATGTGATGTGCAGAGGCAGTAATCAGTGGTGATGTGCTGTGGTGAACCCCGCAGTCTGGAAGATGCCTAGTGTGCGGAGGCTGAAAATGGGATGCATGGATGCCAAAAACACAACATGTGGAGGCCAAAAGTTGATGCGCAGAGGCGCCAATGGGCTCAGGCAATCCCCGCGGCCTGGAACAGCTGATTGGCGGTATTCTTGGAGGCCGATCCAACTACCAATCAGCTGCTCATGGTGAATCAGGCTACGATAATGTGCTGAAGCTGACCAGGCTGTTTGATGCAAGGATGCTATCCAGATGAATACCGATGGATACTGGTAGGCAGAGTCAGAATTTTGTTTCTTGTTTTCCTCCCCCAAAACTAATGTGCATCTTATACTCCGGAGCATCTTATACTCCGAAAGATACGTTAAGCCTAAGCAGAAATTCTTGAATTAGGTGGCTTCTAAATTCTTTGATAAAAATACAGAAACTTGACATGGAGATCTTCTTGTTGACCACTTTATGTTTCATTTCATTTATTTCATTTATTAAGTTTATAGGCCGCCCAATCCCGGAGGACTCCGGGTGGCTTACAACAAAGAAGAAAAAAGAAAAAAGAAGAGAAGCAAAAAATAAAAGATAGTTTAAAATTCACAACACACATACGTTTTAATCGGGGCTGGACCTTAACACTAAGGTCAACAGCCCCAGGCCTGCCGGAACAGCCAGGTTTTAACAGCTTTCCTGAAGGCCCTGAGAGTGGGTAAGGTCCGGACCTCTGGGGGTAGCTGATTCCACAGGGTCGGAGCAGCCACAGAGAAGGCTCTCCTCCAGGGGCCCGCCAGCCGACACTGTCCGGCTGACGGTATCCGAAGGAGGCCCACCCTATGGGATCTTATCGGCCATTGGGAGGTGTGTGGCAGTAGGCGGTCTCGCAGATAGGCTGGTCCTAAGCCATGCAGGGCTTTATGTTTTTTTAAGAGGCATAAGCATTAGCGTTACATGTTACAGAAATTGCCTGGATTTTGAAATTACTCTTCAGGACCAGGGACACACGCTCAGAAACAGGGAATTGCACTGAAGCTTTGATTATTTCCTCTGTCTTCTCGCTGTTCTTCATGACGTAAGTTGATGTAAATCAGTGCTGCCCCCCTGCTGTTAATGCAACAGTATCCCTTTTAAACACTGATGGAGGCTCCTGAGTTTTATAACCGGCTCCGCTCTTAAGAAACGGGAGGTTCATTAGTCCAGCCTTAATGAGATCGTCAGGAGAAAGTGTGGTGCGCAGAACACTAAAAAATAAATGAGAAGTGCGGGAAACAAAGAGAAATTGGACATATCTGAAAAAGGGGTTGGCAGGAGAAATGATGCAGTGGGAGACAAATTGAGAAAAATGAGAATAAAAGGGTTTCCGTTTACGAGCGTGTCTCCTGTGTTTAGCTTCTTCTAATGAACAGGCAACAATTGTGGAATTAAAATACCGATGGAAAACCCTTTTGTCTTCCAGCTATTCAAACACTGTCCCAGACAAAAATTGAGCGCCCCAAATAATGATTACTCTACACGAACAAGCTGGAGATCTCATTGTTATTTCAGGAAACAGCTACATCTGATGATGGTCTTCTTTTTTGGAGAGGTGTCTTCCATCAGGAGCTCTTCAGCAAGCAGAAGAATAAAACCCTCTCAAACTATGGCAATCTAAAAGTGATTATGGAATCCTAGAGCATGGAGATTCCAGGTCCTGTGTAGAAAATTAAACTTTTAGTGGGAAATGCTGTTGGAGATACTTAAGAAGAGATTGGACAAACACTTGTTTCAAATGGAATAGAATAGTAAAGGTGAAGGTTTCCCTCGCACATTTGTGCTGGTCGTTCTTGACTTTAGGGGGCGGTGCTCATCTCTGTTTCAAGGCCGAAGAGCCAGCACTGTCTGAAGATATCTCCATGGTCATGACTAAACGCCAAAAACACATGAAACGCTGTTGCTGTCCCACCAAAGGTGGTTCCTATTTTTCTACTTGCATTTTTACATGATCTCAAACTGCTAGGTTGGCAGAAGCTGGGACAAGTAACAGGAGCTCACTCCATGTGGCAGAAGGGATTTGAACTGCCAAACTGCCAACCTTTCTGGTCGACAAGCTCAGCATCTTATCCACTGAGCCACCGTGTCCCTTTTTGGAACAGAATAAAATAACATAATAACAGAGTGGGAAGGGACCTCAGAGGTCTTCTCATCCAGCCCCTTGCCTCAAGAGGAGACCCTATACCATTTCAGACAAGTGGCTGTCAACTCTCTGCTTAAAAACCTCCAGTAATCCTACTAGCCTTTTTAGGGTAGCACGGTGGCTCAGCAGTTAAGATGCTGGGCTTGTCGGCTGGAAAGCCAGCATGCCAGGTTTGAGACCCGAGCTCCACATGATGGAGTGAGCTCCCATCCTCCCCTCAACTCCCACCAACCTGGCAGTTTGAAAGCATGCAAGCGTGAGTAGATGAATAGGTACCCTTTTGATGGGAAGATAACAGCGCTCAAGTGATGTCATGCTGGCCACATGACCACAAAAGTTTTTTCTGACAGCACTGGCTCAATGGCCTAGAAATGGAGATGAATACTGCCTCCTGAAGTCAGTGATGACTATTGGAGTAAAATCCACAGGGACTCCTACTCGCCTGTCTACAAGAATCTCTCACTCTTTTGGAAACCATGAGCAGCCAGGTCTCTCTCCCCTTCCTTCCCTGCAGGGATTCCTACCTAGCCAGTCTCTTAACTCTGCTCCCCACTGTAGCTAGATATTCCACCATACGTACGTAAGAATAGAAAGGCAATGATCCTTCCAATACCCTATAGCAGTGACGGAGAACCTTTTTGACACTGAGCGCCCAAACTAGAATTTGTGTGTATGTACGCAAGTGCACATTGGAGTGTGCAAAACCTGGAGACCAGCTGGACGGTGCACACATGCCTGATTTTTGGCTGGTTTGGGCCATTTTTCGGGCTGTTTTCCAGCCATTTTCAGGCTATTTTTTCGGGTCATTTTCTAGGCTGTTTTCAGGCCATTTTCGACCTGAAAACTGGTGTGAAAAACAGCCTGAAAAACTGTCCAAAAACTGCCTGACAAATGGCCTGAAAAATGGCCTGAAAACAGCCCGAAAATAGTCTGAAAATGGCCTGAAAAATGGCCTGAAAACAGCCTGGAAAATGGCCTGGAAATGGCCTGAAAAACAACCTGAAAATGGCCCGGAAAACAGCCTGAAAACGGCCTGCAAATGGCCTGGAAAACAACCTGAAAACAGCCTGAAAAATGGCTTGAAAATGGCTGGAAAACAGCCTGAAAATGGCCTGGAAATGGCCTGGAAAACAACCTGAAAACAGCCTGAAAAATGGCTTGAAAATGGCCTGGAAAGCAGCCTGAAAATGGTCTGAAAGAGGCCTGAAAAAAGCCTGAAAACAGCCTGAAAACCGACCGAAAATGGTCTGAAAAGTGGCCTGAAAAACAACCTGAAAACGGCCTGCAAATGGCCTGGAAAACAACCTGAAAACAGCCTGAAAAATGGCCTGGAAATGGCCTGGAAAACAGCCTGAAAATGGCCTGGAAATGGCCTGGAAAACAACCTGAAAACAGCCTGAAAAATGGCCTGAAAAATGGCCTGGAAAACAGCCTGAAAATGGCCTGGAAATGGCCTGGAAAACAACCTGAAAACAGCCTGAAAAATGGCTTGAAAATGGCCTGGAAAGCAGCCCGAAAATGGTCTGAAAGAGGCCTGAAAAAAGCCTGAAAACAGCCTGAAAACCGACCGAAAATGGTCTGAAAAGTGGCCTGAAAAACAACCTGAAAATGGCCTGGAAATGGCCTGGAAAACAGCCTGAAAACGGCCTGCAAATGGCCTGGAAAACAACCTGAAAACAGCCTGAAAAATGGCCTGGAAATGGCCTGGAAAACAGCCTGAAAACGGCCTGCAAATGGCCTGGAAAACAACCTGAAAACAGCCTGAAAAATGGCCTGGAAAATGGCCTGGAAACAGCCTGAAAAATGGCCTGGAAATGGCCTGGAAAACAACCTGAAAACAGCCTGAAAAATGGCTTGAAAATGGCCTGGAAAGCAGCCCGAAAATGGTCTGAAAGAGGCCTGAAAAAAGCCTGAAAAACAGCCTGAAAACCGACCGAAAATGGTCTGAAAAGTGGCCTGAAAAACAACCTGAAAATGCCTGGAAATGCCCTGGAAAACAGCCTGAAAACGGCCTGCAAATGGCCTGGAAAACAACCTGAAAACAGCCTGAAAAATGGCCTGGAAATGGCCTGGAAAACAGCCTGAAAATGGCCTGGAAATGGCCTGGAAAACAACCTGAAAACAGCCTGAAAAATGGCTTGAAAATGGCCTGGAAAGCAGCCTGAAAATGGTCTGAAAGAGGCCTGAAAAAAGCCTGAAAACAGCCTGAAAACCGACCGAAAATGGTCTGAAAAGTGGCCTGAAAACAACCTGAAAACGGCCTGAAACAGCCTGAAAAATGGCCTGAAAAATGGCTGAAAAACAACCTGAAAACAGCCTGAAAAATGGCTTGAAAATGGCCTGGAAAACAGCCTGGAAATGGCCTGAAAAACAACCTGAAAATAGCCTGAAAAATGGCTTGAAAATGGCCTGGAAATCAGCCTGAAAATGGCCCAAAAATGGTCTGAAAGAGGCCTGAAAACAGCCTGAAAACCGACCTGAAAATGGTCTGAAAAGTGGCCTGAAAAACAACTGAAAAAGGTTCAAAAGCAGCCTGAAAAAGGCCTGAAAACTAGCCTGAAAACG
The DNA here is from genome assembly GCF_051295495.1 of Thamnophis sirtalis. NCBI lineage: Eukaryota > Metazoa > Chordata > Lepidosauria > Squamata > Natricidae > Thamnophis > Thamnophis sirtalis. Next base: position 6,653,217 of record NW_028261385.1, read on the forward strand.
CACTGATAATCGACCTGAAAATGGTCCGAAAAATGGCCTGAAAAATGGCCTGAAAACAGCCCAAAAAAACTAGCCTGTTTTCAGCCATTTTGGGGGCTGTTTTCAGGCCATTTTCTGACACACATGAAGACCAGCTGGCAAGCGTACATTGTGTGCTGGAAACCAGAAGAGCACCTGGAGATGGTGTGCGTGCCCACAGGAGAGAGCTCTGTGTGCCACCTCTGGCACATGTGCCATGGGTTCGCCATCACAGCCCTATAGAAATAGAATAACAGAGGGACCTTGGAGGTCTTCTAGTCCAACCTCCTGCTTAGGCAGGAAACCCTCCACCATTCAGACAAATGGCTATCCAACATCTTCTTAAAGACTTCCCGTGTTGGGGCATTCACATTTCTGGAGGCAACTTATGTTCCACTGATCAATTGTTCTAACTGTCGGGAAATTTCTCCTCAGTTCTAGGTTGCTTCTCTCCTTGATTAGTTTCCATCCATTACTTCTTGTCTTGCACATTCTTTATATGTTTTTTATATGTTTTAGCCTCCAGTCCCCCAATTCTCTTTGTTGCTCTTCTCTGCACTCTTTCTGGAGTCTCAACATCTTTTTTTACATCATGCCAACCAAAACTGGTGCAGGATTCTAAGAGTGGCCTTACCGAGGCCTTATAAAGTGCTTTTAACACTTCGTGTGATCTTGATTCTATCCCCTCTGTTGATGCAGAGGGATATTTTTCAGCAAAATATGTTCCCCCTCCTGTTTGCATTTCAGGTTTTTCCAGTGATGGGATTCAAATAATTTACCAACCGGTTCTCTGCCCTAATGACCAGCTGGGTAGGCGTGGCTTGGTGGTCATGTGACTGGGTGGGTGTGGCCAACTCAGCATCACTCACTTCGATGGGTGCTTCACCTTAGCTGTTACAATGCAATAAGGAGAGGCAGGAGAGGCAGTTTCTGTAAGCAGGGCAATAAACATCAGGCTAGAAACAACACCAGAATGTTTCCTTCCTGCCTTCCTTACAGGATTAGCCCTGTAAAGTGGGGGAAAACCAA